>NC_072439.2:40010390-40315156 GCF_028878055.3 Symphalangus syndactylus
ATTCCATGTAGTACTTCATATCATTCTCTTCATGAGGATACTGGCCACTCTGACATTACCCAGCTTATTTATTTGTTCATTGATTGCCTCCTGATTAGACAGTTATCTCCATAAGAAGGATGATTTTAACGGTTGTTTATTCATACATGCCTTGCCCCTAAAATAGAGGCTAGTACAGAAGAAGCACTATAAATATATTATTTAATGGCATGGAAATAATCACTAAATGAAATACAGGCAGAAATGGTTAAACATGCCTTCCCTTAGGCAGAGCAAGTCTAGAAGTGGGGATGAAGAATAATCTTTTATCTATTAATTTTAAACATTGTATACAACTTTGATTTTTATTATTATATGCATAAGTTATTTTTATAACAATTCAAGAAACAAAGAATGAAAATAAACTATTCATCAAGTTAAAACACTCTTTGCTTCCTAAGCTTGGAATTCTTCTCTAACATGGTAACCTAAAATACACATCTCTAAGGAACCCACAGATTTTACCTGAACAACCCAAGTAATTAATTATTTCTTGCCTTGTTTGTTTACAGAGTTGGTCTTGAACTTCTCAAGCACTTCTCAGTCTACTGGCTGAAAAGTAGACAAGTAACAAGTATAGATTCTGAAGTGAAAGAGCCTTGGATTCAAATCCTCGCTTTATCATTTGTTACCTGTTTGTCTTCAGCTCTCTATACATCAGTTAGTTCCCATTCATAAAACGAGGTCTTGGTTAAAATGAAAAATGTTAACATGAAGAAGTAATTGACCATGCCCTGCACATTAAGTGCTCAATAAACAACAGTTACTTTAGTAATTATATTTTGTATTTTGTATGCTTCTATATGTTCAAATAATTTAAATATCTGAAATAGACAGTAGGTCATCATCTTTTCTAGGATCATTCATTACCCACCACCTACATACCAGGAACTGTAATGAACTTTGGGGAGGTAACTAAAAATAAAATAAGGATATAAACTGTGGACATGAGATGTTTAGCTCTATGCTCTTCATTATCTCATATTCCTCAGATTCCTAAAGGTGAAAATGACAGATGGCAAATAGCTAAAGCTACTATGAATACAGATTTGTCGCTGCCACTCAACTCTGATTTTGTTTATATGCTTCCTTCCCAATCTCTACTTTTATTGGATACATGAGTTTTAAGATTAGTCACTCAACTGTTTTGCATCAGCATGTAAGCATAAATTAATTTTATAATATTAGTCTCACACTCCACTTCTATCAGATCTCAGGCACCCAAGTTAGGATAAGTTTAGGAAAAAAATCAAAAAAGAATCACTGGGCCTGTAATCCCAGTACTTTGGAAGGCCAAGGCGGGCGGATCACGAGGTCAGGAGATCAAGACCATCCTGGCTAACACAGTGAAAACCTGTTTCTACTAAAAATACAAAAAAAATAATTAGCCAGGCATAGTGGCAGGCTGTAGTCCCAGCTGCTCAGGAGGCTGAGGCAGGAGAATGGCATGAACCCAGGAGGCAGAGCTTGCAGTGAGCCGAGATCGCACCACTGCACTCCAGCCTGGGCAACAGAGCAAGACTCTGTCTCAAAAAAAAAAAGAATTACTGGAAGGCATTGGAAGATGTGCTGCCCCAGGAAGAGCAATTAAAAAAAAAAAAGTCAACCAAAAAACTTAGGAGATTCCTATAAGCAAATGGTTTTCTTGTGTTATACAAAAACAAAATAGTCTATAGGCATTAGCTAAGAAAATGAGTAAGTTATTATTTTCAAAAAATGCTAGCCTCATACTCAGTATTATTTCTATTCTTCAATAATTTGATTATCTTCTATAAAATAGAAATAGGTGAGTTCTGACATGACGGACTTCATGAAGTCACTATTTCATACTCCAACTCTAAAAATTAAATATATTGTTTATAAATTAAATTTATGAGTTGAAAAATTACAAGGGGTGCCCCTGGTAAACAATAACCAAAGAGAAATCCTGGTAAGAGAGAAAGCAGAGGAATTAGATTTAAGAAGAAGACAAACGCAGGCCGGGCGCGGTGGCTCATGCTTGTAATCCCAGCACTTTGGGAGGCCGAGGCGGGCAGATCACGAGGTCAGGAGATCGAGACCACAGTGAAACCCCGTCTCTACTAAAAAAAAATACAAAATATTAGCCGGGCGTGGTGGCGGGCGCCTGTAGTCCCAGCTACTCAGAGAGGCTGAGGCAGGAGAATGGCGTGAACCCGGGAGGCGGAGCTTGCAGTGAGCCGAGATTGCGCCACTGCACTCCAGCCTGGGTGACAGAGCGAGACTCCGTCTCAAAAACAAAAAAAAAGAAGACAAACGCATAGCAGAAGCCTCCTGCAAAAAGTGGAAGTGGTTCTGAGCACATCCTGAGTATGGGTAGTCAGATATTGGGCTCTGGCACCTGCAACAAAGGAACTAACTAGGTGGATACTTCAGCGAGAGCAGCAGGTAGATTGACTTTTCCACATCTCTGTCCCTCAACAACAAAAACAGAAACTCTTGTTCCCGACTGGGAACATAGGTAGAAGAGGTATGTCCAGTTTCAGGTGACCGCGGACATTCAGAAGGAATGAGGAACCTACATGCCTCAAAGGATAGTAAAAATAACTAACAGAGTACCCCATTCAGGAACACTTTCTTCCCGGCCCCATCCCATCCTGTCATTCTTGGGAGGAATATTTACTCTCCAATTTGCCACAGTCTCTACCACCCACTCTATTTGTTTATTTTAGCAGTCCAGTCCCGTAGGCATTTGAGTTGTGCCCAGAAAACTACTGGCCATTCTTTGTATAGTCTTGAAAGGAGTAGTGAATTAAAATGGGCTCTAACAAAAACATCACATGTGTTTGTGTTGATCAGGTGACAGGCTGAACTGCAAAAAGCCCCATTTGATAAAATAACTGGCCTTAACTGTATGTAGGGCTTTACTAAACCAATAATTCGATTTGCTGAGTCCAAAAATAACTGTGTGAACCATCTAGCAAGAAACAGAAAGAATTATGTAGGAGGATTTTCAGAGCCTCTGCAAAGAGGGGTTGATCCATCTCCTGAAGGAGCTTGTAGGGGCAAACACAATATGCTATTAAACTGAAAGGACTTTACGTTGTAGGAAATAAGGTCTGGGTTCTTTATAAAGACTGTTGGCCTGGCAAGGTGGCTTATGCCTGTAATCCCAGCACTTTGGGAGGCCGAGGCGGGCGGATCATCTGAGGTCAGGAATTTAAGACCAGACTGGCCAACATGGTGAAACCCTGTCTCTACTAAAAATACAAAAAATTAGCCGGGTGCGGTGGCACATGCCTGTAATCCCAGCTACTCAGAAAGCTGAGGCAAGAGAATCGCTTGAACCCAGGAGGCGGTTGCAGTGAGCTGAGATCGTGCCACTGCACTCCAGTCTGGGCAACAAGAGCGAAACTCCATCTCAAAAAAAAAAAAAAAAAAGAAAAAGAAAAAAAAAAAAGCCCTCCTACCTAACTCCCCTTTGTTTCTGTGCTTATGTGGTTTCTGAGCAATGACTCATCAATTGAAGTGCTCTCTTTCAACAAATTATCATAAATGGTTGTGTTTATAAGAGATAAAACCTTATTTCAAACTCAAATTGTAACAAAATATCAGGAAGCCCCTGCCATCTGGCTGTACAGAACCAGTGTTGAGAGTTCAAACTACAGTAGCCAAATATCTTGTGATCTAGAGACTGATAACTAGACAGACTCAAAGTTAATCAAATAAATGAAATAATATTCTGAAATTATGCCCAAATTAGAACACTACACAGGCAATACACTAAATGTCTGATGTTTGAGTTATTACATACACTTAAAAAGTGTAAACCTAATATAAAGATCCCAAAACTTACAGAAGAGGGATTCTTTCCTTAAAATTGTTTAATGGCTTTGTCCATAAAGGTGAAAAGAATACTAATACGGTGCAAATAACTATGCAAATTTTTTTTTTTTTTGAGACGTAGTCTCGTTCTTGTCCCCCAGGCTGGAGTGTGATGGCGCGATCTCAGCTCACTGCAACCTCTGCCTCCTGGGTTCAAGTGATTCTCCTGCCTCAGCCCGCCAAGTAGCTAGGATTACAGGCATGTGCCACCATGCCTGGCTAATTTTTGTATTTTTAGTAGAGACGGGGTTTTACCATGTTGGCCAGGCTGGTCTAGAACTCCTGACCTCAGGTGATCCACTCGCCTCGGCCTCCCAAAGTGCTGGGATTACAGGCATAAGCCACTGCACCCGGCCTAACTACACAAATTCTTAACTAAAGATTAAAAAATTAAGCCACTGTTGATGTTGTACAAAAGAAAAATGTCATTTCACTTGAGGCCAATGTAGCTTTAGAATAAAGAATAACTTTTGCAATTTAGATTTTAGAAGTACCTAGAATACATTAACATCCCAGTTATCTGAAGGTTTTTTAAATGTATTTATTTCCAAGAGCTTTGCTTATAAAAACTTCAGCCAATGAAACTGCTTCTAAGTTAGTCAAGATTCAATGCTACATGTCTGAAGAACTAAAACTTAATTAAAATATTCTCAAAGTATAATCCATGTAGGTGGTGTATACAATTGTTCCTTAGCATTCAAGGGGAATTTCTTCCTCGCTGTGGATTGGTCCTCCCTGTGGATACCAAAATCCACAAGATGTTCAAATCCTTGATATAAAATGGTGTAGTTATTTGCATAGAACCTACATACATCCTCCATATACTGTAAACCATCTCTAGATTACTCATAATACCTAGGGCAATGTAAATGCCATGTAATTAGTTGTTGTGCTCAATTATTTCAGGAATAATGACAAGGAAAAAAAGTCTGTACGTGTTTAGTACAGACACAATCATCCTTTCTTTTTTTTTTTTTCACATATTTTCAGTTTGCAGTTGGTTGAATCCATGGACGCTGAAGCCATTGGCTAGGGAGAGCTGACTGTACACAAATGTAATTTTCCCTGAGGGAAAGTTCCCTTGAGGAAGATTCCTTCAGAAAGGGATTAAAATGGTAAAATTAAATGAACGTATTGGAAAATCTAGAAAATACTTATCATCATTTACCAGCAGCATTTCATATATAGTCAAGGTGACATAATCATAATGATAAAAATAACCAAAATTGGGAGGTAAATGTCATAATTTTATAGCTCGCTTCTGTTTTTTTGTTCCTGGGCAAATTGATTCAATTTCTTCAAGGTTTAGTTTTTTTAAAATGGGGATGATAAGGTCTATCCTGAATCTCTTTCAAGTTTTATAATAAATAACTGATAAAATACATGTAAAAGTATCTGGAAAATGCAAGTTGGATTATTTCCAAAATTTGATAATACACACTCATCTTTGCAACCCATGTATTAATATCATTGGTCTCTCAAACCTAATATACATTTTGATATTCTAGGGAAATTCAGAAGTCTTTATTCTTTTTCCCCAAACTCCCACTCCCGCCCAAGAGTCAGAGTTGTCTCTGTCCATGATGCAATTATATAATAGCACATTTATTGAGTACCTAGAATGCGCCAGGATGAATATACACTTACAAAGTTTTTTTTAATTTTTTGAGATGGAGTTTCGCTCTTGTTGCCCAGGCTGGAGTGCAATGGCCTAATGTCAGCTCACTGCAACCTCCACCGCCCAAGTTCAAGCAATTTTCCTGCCTCAGCCTCCCTAGTAGCTGGGGTTACAGGCACCCACAGCTGCACCTGGCTAATTTTTGTAGTTTTAGTAAAGACAGTGTTTCACCATGTTGGCCAGGCTGGTCTCTAACTCCTGACCTCCAGTGATCCACCTGCCTCTGCCTCCCAAAGTGCTGGGATTGCGGTATACTTACAAAGTTTTTCCGGGTGCCAGGAATTGTTGCTCTAAGGTCTTCACTCATTTAATATCTGTAATAATCTTATAAAGTAGTATGAGTAAACCACTTTATAGATGAGGAAAATCGAGATGAGATTAAAAATTCTGCCCAAGGTTTTACAAATAGTGGTTGATAGAAATGAGATTTGAATTTAGGCAGTGGGCTTGAGAGTCAGTGTCCTACATTAAACTGCCTCTTAGACAGTACAGTATTATTCAGCCAAGAAATACAAACACAGTATCTTCTATGTTTCTGACAGACTTTAACTAATTATAATAAGAATAAAAGTTACCACTCATTGACCTACTACATATATAACCCTAACTAGACATCGATAAGTACCTTTAATGTTGAAAAGAATTATGTAAGGGAGTGCTATAATCTGAATTTTAAAGGTGACGAAAGTTGGAGCCTAAAACAGTTGCATAAATACATACAAGTCATATACAGGAAAGGAAAGATTAAGTAATTAATGTCAGTCTGAACCCAACATTTGCCTTCTCAGAAAATTCTATATACCCATTGCAAACTCATGCAAAACAGAAAAGTGAGAGACCAAAGTCTTCCCGAGCTATACATACACCAAATAATAACAAAAAGGATGAAGACATACTGAGGATTTAGAGTTAGCAACTGTAAACATGCCAGAAAATAAAACTCCCTAGTAAGTGTATGCCAAGAGTTTCCAGTAAGTGTATGCCAAGAGTTTCCAGTAAGTGTATGCCAAGAGTTTATTACTTAGCATCACATCCCATTTAAAGCAAAGTTCAAAAGGAATTTTTGGAGTACAATTTTATTAAAACTCCAAAACTTTTGAAATCTAAGATTTCCAAAGCTCATAATCTATAAAAGGAAAAAAGACTCCAAACTAAACATATTTGGAGTCCCGAGGCTCCAAATAATGTACCGTCCTGTTCTTTCCTTTGGCTTTCTATATCCTGCAAAATGTCCTTAAGGACTATTTTCTCAGCGACCATTGAGCAAAGTTGATTATTTCAGATAATCTCTTTAAGGATTCTTCTTTTGTGTCACAAAATTCAACTATCTCATGGACCTTTAAGTCTATACACAAACTCAAACTATAGCTTCTGATATGGTTTGGCTCTGTGTCCCCACCCAAATCTTATGTTGAATTGTGATCTTCAGTGTTGGAGGAGGGGCCTGGTGGGAGGTGACTGGCTGACAGGGGCAGATTTCCCCCTTGCTGTTCTCATGCTAATGAGTGAGTTCTCACGCTAATGAGTGAGTTCTCACAAGATCTGGTTGTTTGAAAGTGTGTGCACTTCCTCCTTCACACTCTCTCTCTCCTGCTCTGCCATGGTAAGACCTGCTTGCTTCCCCTTCACCTTCCACCATGACTGTAAGTTTCCTAAGGCTTCCCAGCCATGCTTCCTGTACAGCCTGTGGAACTGTGAGTCAATGAAACTTCTTTTCGTCATAAATTACCCAGTCTCAGGTAGTTCTTTGTAGCAGTATGAGAACAGACTAATGCAGCCTCCATTTTATAATAATAGAAAGTTTTTAGAACTATAAAATTGATAATAAAGACAATAGTGGGCCAGGCACGGTAGCTCATGTCTGTCATGTCTGTAATCCCAGCACTTTGGGAGGCTGAGGTGGGCAGATCACGAGATCAGGAGATCGAGACCATCCTGGCCAACATGATGAAACCCCGTCTCTACTAAAAATACAAAAATTAGCTGGGCGTGGTGGCAGCATGTGCCTGTAATTCCAGCCACTTGGGAGGCTGAGGCAGGAGAATCACTTGAACCCAGGAGGCGGAGGTTGCAGTGAGCCGAGATCACGCCCACTGCACTCCAGCCTGGCAACAGAGCTAGACTCTGTCTCAAAAAATAAATAAATAAATAAATAAATAAATAAAAAGACAATAAAGACAATAGTGAAAATCCTCTTCCAAAATGATCTGCTTTGTACCTTTCTCAATCTCAGTTAAAGAGATTGAAGGAAGAGTGAATATTGAAGATGCTGAAAGAATAGTAAGGAATGTAAAGGGAAGTGAGCTAACACTTTTTTCGTCTTTATTTTCAGAACGAATCTGACAAGGACTAGATAAGCAAAGCCCTAAAGTGATTAAGACAAAATTTATTAAACTTTCAAATTCTGCAAAGCAATGCAGTAATTCTCTATTAAGAACAAAGTCACGGACATACACCTACTAGGGTGTTATATTTTCTGACATGTTTACAGTTTTTGCTCTAAATTCTCAATCTTTCTTCATCCTTTTCATTATTTGATGGAGGTGGAGCTCAAGTGGCTTTTATTCACAGATTTCCTTGCCAGATCAATTTTGAATAAATCCTACATCCCTGTAAATTTGTTCTTAGGCAACTTGGCTTTCTGGTTTTCCCACTGCTAGGAAATAAGGCTAACTACTACTGAAAAAAAAAAAAAAAAAAAAAAAAAAGATGAGTTTAACTCTCCTAGCAGATTGGCTAAATATTGCCTACTATTACACCTCTCAAATTCTCCCTTGATAAAAAAAATTTTATAAGACAGATGCAGTTTGATGTCCTAGGATTCAAGGTCACGTGATTTCTTTTCTCTTTGGAGAAGTCAGTAAATTTCCTACTACATTCATTACATTCTTCACAAAGGAAGTCAGTTATTTAATAGAGAGTTTCAGGCATATGAGAATCAGTATTCCTTTGCAATTATTAAGCTTACTTTAGAAAACAAAAAATGTCTGATGAATTTCCCTTGACATTACAACATGGAGGAAAAAAAGTAACAGGTGACATTAGTTTGACAACTATGTTTTCAAAGTGGCTGACTACATTGTGAAAGGGAAATATCTTGGGCCCCCAAAATCACTGAGGAAAACTCAAGCTGGAAACTGCTTAGGGCAAACCTGCCTCCCATTCTATTCGAAGTTATCCCTCTGCTCACTGACATAAGTGCATATCTGATTGCCTCCTTTGGAGAGGCTAATCAGAAACTCAAAAAATGTAACTGTCTGTGTCTCACCTATCCGTGACCTGGAAACTCCCTCCCCACTTGGAGTCTTCCTGCCTTTGCTTCAAGTTGTCCCGCCTTTTCAGACCAAACCAATGTACCTCTTACATATATTGATTGATGTCTCGTGGTCTCCCTAAAATGTGTAAAACCAAAGCTGTGCCCGGACCACCTTGGGCACATGTCATCAGGACTTCCTGAGGCTGTGTTTCACGCGTGTCCCTCATCCTTGGCAAAATAAACTTTCTAAATTAACTGAGACCTGTCTTAGATTTTATGGGTTCACAACATCTTATGGGCAAAATTTTCTATGGTCATAAAAAATAAAAATTGCCCCCACAGAAACTTTAAACCTGAGGCACATCTTCCTCCCTTCTAATCAGTATCCTAATTCTTTCTAGTGTGTGAATGCACAAGCATCATCAGGAATCAGCCTAAGCTGATAATATATAGTACTCTCCAACAGAAACACAATGTAAGCCGTAAATACGAAACACATATATAATTTAAAATTTTCTAGTATCACATTTTAAAAAGTAAAAAGAAATCATTTATCTGTTAGTAATATATTTTAACTCAACAGATCCAAAAATATTATCATCCTCACATGTAATCCAGATAAAATAGTATTTAATTGCTATCAATGTCTTTAATATAACATTAATAATAGTATCATTAATGTAATATTAAATTAAGGTATAATATATAACTTATAGAATATGATAATAATACATTAATTATTGATATTACTTTTTGTTTTTGTGCTAAGTCTTTGAGCATGTCTCAAAGCAATCTGGGCACATTTCAAGTGTTCAATGGCCACATGGGGCGAGGGGCTGCCATATTGGATGGCACAGAACTTGGAATACTGGTTCTCTAACTGTACTGCCCTCCCCTATCCCACTTCCACACAACCTCCATCCCCCCAGTTGTTTTCAAAACCAGGAAAACACGATGTGCAGCAACAATGAAGAGTCAAATAGCCTAGACTGCCACTGCTTGCTAATTTTCCTCTCAGTTTCAGAATTCTGGTTTGAACATCCTTTCATTTTTTTTTTCCACTTTGAAATGAGTAGTTGAAAGGGAGAAAGAAAATTGGTATATATAGTTGTCCCTCTATTCACTTTCTCACTGTTCAGCAAAACCTGGAATCAGGTTTTGCCTTGCAGTTGATTTTATCTCCACCACCTCATAGTATACTTGTATTTAAGCTAAACACTTACAGTGATAACAGTAATGTTGGTTAAAAAAAAAAAGTTAACTTAAGTCACAGGTTGACGGCTATTCTGGCACAGGCTTGGGAAATAAAACTCTTTTATATGGAACTCTCTACCTGTGAATACTGAGAAACAGGGAAGTCTGGCAACACAGCATTTTCACCAAAATACTTGTCAAGTGGATTTCTGCCATGCCTTGTCCCTCCACCTCACCTCTTCTGGCTTTCTAACTGATTGTCGGCTGCCTTCCTGGAATCCCTACTGGCCTTAGACACCCAGTCAAAAGCTGGTCTCTGAGCCAAAGTAGCATTCGGGCAGCAAAGCACCAAATGCAGTGCTGGCTCCCGAGAATGTGAGTGGGTCTTGAAGGTCTTAGCTTTTCTGAGTTTGGTTCCATTCTAAAGGAATTTCAGCAAGCAGAAGATTTATCAGATTGATTTAGAAATGCAGCCTTCATAAACTGCATATTAAGCATGTTAAATTCTGCTACATGCTTGGAAACCAAGGCTACAAAATGCTTCTATTACATTAGCATTTTTTAGAGGTAGCATGTTAGAGGACCCAGGAAGACAGGAAGGTCACAGAGCCATGTCACAGAGCTAAGCAGACCATCAGAAAGGAGAATAGGAACCAGTTCCTCAGATGCCTGACCCAGCACCCTTGCCACCAACAAATTACATTACCTTCAGGTCTAGTTCTCATCCTTTCTACTCTAGTGGAAATTAATAGAATTAGTAGTCTTTTTTTTTTTTTTTTCTGAAAGAGAGCATTAGGAATATCTATCAAAATTTCAAACAGGACTATTCTTAACTCATTTATTGACTCATTCATTTCACCTATAAGAATGCATCCTACAAAAACACACACATGCCCAAAGACATTTGAATAAGGATGTTTGTTACATTCTTTATGACAGTGAAACATTGAAATCAACATAAATGTCACTCGCTTTTTAAAAGAATGACATAGATCTGTACATACTGATGTTGGAAAGATCTCCCACACAGAAATAAATTAAAAATTCATCACACAAAAGTAGTTCTACAGAACTACAGAAATACAGAAGGGAAAAATACATGTGTGTAAATTCATAGTAAATGTCTGAAGGAATATCTGCAAAGCTGTTAAAAGTGGTTGTTTCCAGCCGGGTGCGGTGGCTCACACGTGTAATCCCAGCACTTTGGGAGGCCAAGGAGGGCGGATCACGAGGTCGGGAGATTGAGACCATCCTGGCTAACTTGGTGAAACTCCATCTCTACTAAAAATACAAAAAATTAGCCGGGTGTGGTGGCAGGTGCCTGTAGTCCCAGCTACTCAGGAGGCTGAGGCAGGAGAATGGTGTGAACCCAGTAGGCGGAGCTTGCAGTAAGCCGGGATCGCGCCACTGCGCTCCAGCCTGGGCCACAGAGTGAGATTCCATCTCAAAAAAAAAAAAAAAAAAAAAAAAAGAAGTGGTTGTTTCTGCTAAATGCAGGGGACTTTGGGGATGTGCTTTTATATCATTTGACACTGTTACTGGAGAACAAATTCCCATAGTACATATGAAATTGAACATAAACATATTTAGAAAACTATTTTCTAACCTCATTATAAACAAGCCAGAATATTCACAAAGGGCATGCTTATTTAGAAATGTAGATGTTCTTTTAAATAATAATAAATGAAGATTTTTTTAAAGTCCTATTATGCTAAGAACTTGATCATAAGTCATTTGTGTATGGCTGAAAAATAAAAAAAAACTAAAGAATGATCAGCAAGTTAATTATTAAAATTATTCATACTTTTCTCAAGGTTAATTCTGTTGACTGTTTAGTGTTACAAAAGAAATAAAAAACAACTATGGATAATATAATTTCAAGAGGCTTTGAATGTTTACATTTTTTAAAGTAGGCTTGTAAATTGTAGTCAAAATAATAAAAATAAATTGCTCAGTGTGTGGGTTAAGGTAAGGAAATAAAAAATGATTCAAATATGTCACCTCCTTATGCCAACCAATGATACATTTCACAATATCTGATTTTGTAGAATCAGAGGCAGGACTCATACTCACCTGTGACAAGTTGGAAAGTGGAACCAGGAGTGCATGGGACAAAAAAAAACTTCCATTCACACCATATGTGAACTGGGACATGTACAAGAAGAGTGGGCACCTGGGTCTTCAGTAGTAGGGACTTGGAAAAACTTTGCAGAGAAAGTGGTGTAAAGAACAATCAGGTCACCAACTAGAGAAGATGGGGCACTCTTCCAAGTAAAGGGGAGGATAATATGTGCAAAAGCATAGATACTAAGAACTTAGTAGATCTTGAAAAATTTCAGCAGAGCTAGGACTTAGAGTTTGTTGAGAAGTTGATTGGAGATGGTGCTGAAGATGGGGAATGGAAGCAGATAATCAAGGGCCTTCATAAACCAGATAAACGAATTTGGACCTTTTATGTATTAGTCCTGTGCAGACCAGTATGGGAGCCACGATGCACATGTGGCAATGACTACTTACGATGTGGCTAACCCAAATTAAGATGTGCTATAAATGTAAAGTAATACACACCAGATTTCAAAAGCTTACTACGAAAAAAATAATTGTAAAATACCTCATTTTTTTACTGATTACTTGTTGAAATGATAATGTTTTAGATATATTGAGCTAAGTAAAATATACTATATTATTAACATGAATTTCATCTGTCTTTACTTTTTTTAATTGATTACTGAAAAATTTAAAATTACATATGTGGCTAGAATTATATTTCTACTTGACAATGCTGCTTTAGAGTTACATGTTTTAACAGAGTAGCGAAAAGGTGGGATTTGCATTTTACAACTATCCTTCTGGCAAAAATGTGAAGGACAGTTTGTAGGAAAACCAAATAGGGGCAGGAAAGACAATTCCCAGCTATTATAATAGTCCAAGGAGATATGATGAAAGCTTCTCAAGAGTGCTGGAAACAAAATAAAGAAACGGATTCCATCTCTGGGCTATAGTGAATGAAGGGTTGGAAAGAAGATATTTTATCCTTCTTGCTTGGTGTCTGGGTTCCTGATGATTTTGTTCAATTAGAAGATAATGACAACAGGAAGATCTAGTTAATATGGAGTTTAGGCAAAGATGGTTGTATTTTTATAGAATACGTTGTGGTGCTTGTGGTACCCAAAATATACACTTTTCAATAGACATAAAACAAAATGCAGGCATTCCAATAAAAGTTTTGGTTGGATGGAGAGACATGTGATTCATCAATGCATGCATAGTAGCCAATGTCATAAGTATAGATGACATTGCTGGGTAGCTGCCTGTTGCGGGAAGTCAGGGACCCCAAACGGAGGGACTGGCTGAAGCCATGGCAGAAGAATGTGGATTGTGAAGATTCCATGGACATTTATTAGTTCCCTATATTAATACTTTTATAATTACTTATGCCTGTCTTTACTGCAATCTCTAAACATAAATTGTGAAGATTTCATGGACACTTATCACTTCCCCAGTCAATACCCTTGTGATTTCCTATGCCTGTCTTTACTTTAATCTCTTAATCCTGTCAGCTGAGGAGGATGTATGTTGCCTCAGGACCCTGTGATAATTGCGTTAACTGCATGAATTGTAGAGCATGTGTGTTTGAACAATATGAAATCCAGGCACCTTGTAAAAAACAGGATAACAGCAATGTTTAGGGAACAAGCGAGATAACCTTAAACTCTGACTGCCTGTGAGTCAGGCAGAACAGAGCCATATTTCTCTTCTTTCAAAAGCAAATGGGAGAATTATCGCTGAATTCTTTTTCTCAGCAAGGAACATCCCTGGGAAAGAGAATAAGCCCCTGAGGGTGGGTCTATAGATGGCCCCCTTGGGTGTGGCCATCTTCTATGGTTGAGGCTGTAGGGGTGAAATAAACCCCAGTCTCCCATAGCACTCCCAGGCTTATTAGGAAGAGGAAATTCCTGCCTAATAAATTTTGGTCAGACCGGTAGCTCTCAAAACCCTGTCTCCTGATAAGATGTTATCAATGACAATGGTGCCTGAAACTTCATTAGCAATTTTGATTTCACCCCAGTCCTGTGGTCCTGTGATCTTGCCTTGCTTCCATTTGCCTTGTGATATTCTATTACCTTGTGAAGTACGTGATCTCTGTGACCCACACCCTATTCGTACACTCCCTCCCCTTTTGAAAATCACTAATAAAAACTTGCTGGTTTTTGTGGCTTGTGGGGCATCACGGAACCTACCGACATGTGATGTCTCTCCTGGATGCCCAGCTTTAAAATTTCTCTCTTTTGTACTCTGTCCCTTTATTTCTCAAACTGGCCGATGCTTAGGGAAAATAGAAAAGAACCTACGTGACTATCGGGGCAGGTTCCCTGATAGCTGCCTTTTTGAAAAGAATACAGAACCCTGAGGAATACCAACATTTATGGGGAGAGTAAAACATCTGTCAGGAGATTAGGAAAAAGAAGCCAGAGGGACTGGAAGAGAACAAGGAAATACTGTTCCAAAAGCCTAGCAAGAAGTATTCAAGGAGAGGGTAGTCACCAAGCCACAGAAAGGTCCACTGAGAGGCCAGACATGGTGGCTCATGCCTGTAATCCTAGCATTTGGGAGGACAAGATGGGTGGATCACCTGAGGTCTGGAGTTTGAGACCAGCCTGACCAACATGGAGAAACCCCATCTCTACTTAGAATACTAAATTAGCCAGGCGTGATGGCACTTGCCTGTAATCCCAGCTACTTTGGAAGCTGAGGCAGGAGAATCCCTTGAACCAGGGAGGCCAAGGTTGCAGTGAGCCAAGATTGCACCATTGCACTCCAGCCTGGGCACCAAGAGTGAAACTCCATCTAAAAATAAGTAAATAAATAAAAATAAAGGTCCATTGAGATGAGAAAAGTGCCCATATCACAGAATTCATTTCAGCTTAAAGGGTGATTTAAATGCATTTTAAGTTTATTATCTCACTTAATTATCACAGCAACCTTATGAGACAGGTGCTATAAGTATTCTCATTTTACAAATGAGAAAATGAGAGACACCAGAAAGTTAAGTAACTTGTCTGAGATCACACAACAGATGAGGGGAAGAGACAAGACTCAAACCCAGGTCACTTAGTACCCATATTCTTACTTGAAATCCCAATTATTCAGATGTATAGAACCAGCTCATCATCTCCCCTGAAATACTAAAGGAGCTAAGAGAAGTTTGTATTATCAACAACAAGATGAAAATAAGAAACAATTTATTTCTTTTAAGCTGCCAGCTTTGGATCAGCTCTTCAGGACAGTGAAGAGTACCTGAAGGACAAGGTAAATGGGAGTAACTGTTGCTTGACCTCTGTCACCACTCTTGCTAGCTGTTCTAAAGGATTTTAGAGTCAAACAAGCCTGTCCTAGGCAGAGGTGCTGGGAGGGTGGGGACACCCAGTCCCCTATGCCCCTGCAGTAGATGTCAGCAGTAGACAAGGAACAGGAAGGATTGACCCAGAAAGCAACAAGATTCAGGAGGACGGCAGTCACTCCTTTTTCTAGCCCTCTCTGTAACCTCCTCATGTCCCTGCTCTCAGTTGCATCTGTTCTAAATCCTGTGTAGAAGCTTCTGTAGACTTTGGGGAGGTGAGACAATGCACCCATTACAGAACCCCTGGAAGCCACAGGATTTGATGTAGGCCTTGTTTCTAGCTCAGCTCAGTAACCTTCATCAGTCTTCATCCTCTAGTGTCTAAGAGAACTAAGAAATCTCCTGTTAAGGAAATGTTGCTTTCCTCTTCCCATGATTATCATAACAGAGGCTTTTGGCATTATGTTTTTCTTTTGTTTTTGGTTTTGGTTTTTTGAGACAAAGTTTCACCCTTGTTGCCCAGGCTGGAGTGCAATGGTGCAATCTCAGCTCACTGCAACCTCCACCTCCTGGGATTCAAGCGATTCTCCTGCCTCAACCTCTGAGTAGATGGAATTACAGGTGTGCGCCATCACGCCTGGCTAATTTTGTATTTTTAGTAGAGATGGGGTTTCACCATGTTGTCCAGCCTGGTCTCGAACTCCTGGCCTCAGGTTATTCACCAGCCTTGGCCTCCCAAAGAACTGGGATGAGCCACCGTGCCAGGCCTTGGCATTATGTTTTGATGACAAAATTCTGACAAGTCAGATTCAGCGAGAATCTAACAAAAGTCATTCTAGTAATTATTATTTAATAGCTCCACTAAGGCCTGCCACTGGCCCAAAACATTTCTTCTCCTTTCTCACCTACCTAGAATAAAGCCTGTAACAATTTTTGTTAGAGAGTTTTTCATTTGAGTCTCCAAGTGTCTTATTTTGAACAGCAAAATCCCTGTGAATTTTGGTATTTGACTAACTCACCCCAGAAACAAGAGATCATTTATGGAATGATGATTTGATGGGGGATGAACACTACATTAGCAGCATATTTTGGGTACTATCTGTGTATAGAATGCTTGATAGATACACAGGAGGGGTACAGGGTAGGGGAGGCTCCCTAAGGAAACACCTAGGAATTGGGTAAGAAAAGAGAAGAGCACAGAGAATAAACCACGGTCACTACTGCATTTTCCATGAATTCTTTCCTATCAGAAGGTTTTCCTCCAAACATTGACTCTTTAAAACCCAGTTCTGATTGGCCTCACTGAACTGAGTGGCTGGGATTTGAATCCTTTTGGGAGAATTGTCAAGTGCCACAGAACATGACAGACCAGAAGTAATAAAACTGAGATTTGTGGCTGTGACTAGAGGGGAAAAAACACTTCAGTCTAGAAGTCTAGAATATTTTTTGAAGGTATAATTTTATTTCAGGTAAATTCTGGCTAAATTATTCCAACAGGATTTAAAACCCTTATTTAATAAAGTAACATTCAAGTCAGGAGTCTTGGCCTTAATGTAGGCACAATTAGCCTTGAGATTAGAGGGCTGAAGGATGGGTAATTTATAGACTCATGAACTGCTTCTCCCTCATGAGAACAAGGGCAATGGGAACGTGAGCATTACTTACATTACTGTACTCATCTCTGTGTATTGCTGGACATTTTCAGGAGTGGGGTCCAGAAACATGTAGAAGTCAAGATTCCCTCCAATAGTCCGGAATGTTAACGAAGGATATGGGCTGAGAGTGATTTCTGAGGAGAATAAAGCAAAGTACAAAATAAGCACCAATAAAATAAGTGCAAAGATTACTATTAATATTTCTAACATTGGTATGCTACTTGGCTGGCTGCCTAATTATATTAGGCCCTATTCATAGCTGTAATAACCTGTAAGTGTGTGCCTGGATTTCCCGGTTCCATGTGTTCACAACTTTCTTTTTCAAAGAGTTCATCAAGTTAGTTACTTACTGCACTTATGCACTGAAGGGGTTAAAATATGCCATTCTGGTGTATTGACAATTTAAGTTAAGGGCACTTGAAAAAGAGCAGGAGCAAAAAGATCACTCCGACCTTTGTCCTGTTTCTTAAAAGCTTGGAATCCTCACGTGAAAGATACTCACCCTATGCTAGATAGATGCAACATTCTCATCATCAAGGACAGAACGTTGAGACTAAGAAAATACTGTGCAGACTTTGTTAAAATAACTCTTGTCCTTTAAGCCTCCCCAAATAATTTAATTGTTTTCTTCACAATTTACTATTCTTTGTCCAATTCATTATATAAGTATCTGACTCTAACTGCTTCTTCAGGTCTTTGTTTCTTTATGAGGGCTCCGATGCTACCTAAAACATGTGTCAAATAAATCTGTATACTCTTCTCCCATTAGTCTATCTTAGGCCAATTTAATTATCAAACCAAGCTGGGAGCGTTAAGAGAATGGAGGTGGAATTTTTCCACCCCTACTACACACACACACACACACACACACAAAACACACACGCACACATGCACACGCCAGCGAGAAACGGAGTTAGTTTAAACCCAAGCACACAATTAAGGAAAGCCACTGCAGAAGGAAGGCATTTCAAATATTTCTAGACTGATTCAATGCAGAAAAGTGGCCTTGGCAATGTTTATCTTGTTGAGATGATAAGGCAAAGCCGGAGACATTACATTACCATGAAATTTCTAAAACTGATTGTTCAAGTGGCTTCTGATTTCTCCAGTTATATGTCTTTAGTGTTATGTGTCTTAATGGCATTTTGCAATATATTAGAATGAATGTATATCTTTCATTAAAAAAATTTCCATTTTGAAACCAAAATGTTAAATTGTACACAATCTCTCACTCAATTTGCTTCTAATTAATAAGCATTTTTAAAGGAGAAAAGACAAAATTAGCATTTAAATTGTGCATTGGCTTCTTTATAATTTAACCAGACAATCATATTACCTTGGGCATTGGAATTCAGGAGAAGAACACCATGAGCATTAAAATCACTCTCTGTGCAATTATAAAAAGGATAAACGCCATAGAGATTGCTAAATGGCTGCAACAGCAAGAAGAAATATTATGTTTTCTGATGGTTTAGTATCATTTTATTATTCTACTAAAAGATACACTGTAGCAATTAATGACCTGCCAAAAAATGTATAATTTCTATTGTGAAGGTAAAGGCAAACTAGTGAAAACCTGAGTGGATGTAAAATTTTGCACTTGTCTTTATGACTAAGTATAAACCAATATGATTTCTGAGAGTAAGTCATATTTACAGCTATAGAGTAAATAACATGCATACTCTATTAATAGGGTAAATCATATTTATATTTATAGGCTCTTATAGAAACCCATTATTATTCATGGTCCCTGCTTCTTTCCACAAACAAATTTCTAGTATTAACAATCTATACTCACATATTACCGTTGCTGAGTGAGCTCTGGAAAACATTCCATATTTAACAAAATTCATGTCATGCTTAAAGGATAGATGTTCATGTTCACCAAATCCATAGACTGAAGTGGATGGGACCGCAGTTGTCATTTGTATAAACAGGTTAGAAAAAATCAGGCCTCCAAGAAACGTTTCCCACCTGTGCCAGACAAGAAGCAAGAAGACAGTAACCAGGCAGCTCTTACTGAGAAAGTCCTTTTTCCATTAGATTCTGGTTTTAATAAATCCTGTAAAGTTAGCTCAAAAACAGGATGACAAAACAAAAACAGATGTGAGGGGATCTGAGGGGAATGGTAGGAAATTCAAGTCCATTAAGTATTTACTAAATGCTAGCCCATACACTGATTATAAATTATATGGTGTTCATTCAATCCTTATAATGGCCCTGTGGAAAAGCATTATTATTCCATTTTATAAAGGAAGAAAATGAGACTCAGAAAGAGTAAAGTGTCAGGCTTCTGAGCCCAAACTAGGCCATCACATCCCCTGTGACCTTCACCTATACATCCAGATGGCCTGAAGCAACTGAAGAAACACAGAGGAAGTGAAAATAGCTAGTTCCTGCCCTAACTGATGACATTCCACCATTGTGATTTGTTCCTGCCCTGCCCTAACTGATCAATCGAACTTGTGACATTCGTTCTCCTGGACAATGAATCTCAGGAGCTCCCCCACCAAGTACCTTGTGACTCCTGCCCCTGCCAACAAGAGGACAACCCCCTTTAACTGTAATTTTCCACTACCTACCCAAATCCTATAAAACTGCCCCACCCCTACATCCCTTTGCTGACTCTTTTTTTTGGACTCAGTCCTCCTGCACCCAGGTGATTAAAAAGCTTTATTGCTCACACAAAGCCTGTTTGGTGGTCTCTTCACGTGGACGTGCATAACATAAAGTCCCATAACTTGCCTAAAATTTTACAAATAATAGTGCCAAAATTCAGTGAGTTTTGCCTGCTCAAATTTTAGCAAAGCATTTTATCTGTGGAGATGGAAGTAGGTCTTTCTTGAAATAAAAATAGTCCGTGTTCAAATAAAAGTTGGAAAATATTGGGTTACTCAAACCTGGAGATCCCTTTTTCAGAATTCTTTTTTTTTTTTTTTTTTTTTTTTTGAGGCAGAGCCTTGCTCTGTCACCCAGGCTGGAGTGCAGTGGCGCCCTCTCGTCTTGGCTCACTGCAAGCTCCGCCTCCCAGGTTCACGCCATTCTCCTGCCTCAGCCTCCCGAGTAGCTGGGACTACAGTCACCCACCACCACGCCCAGCTAATTTTTTTGTATTTTTAGTGGAGGCGGGGTTTCACCGCGTTAGTCAGTATGGTCTCGATCTCCTGACCTCGTGATCCGCCCGCCTCAGCCACCCAAAGTGCTGGGATTACAGGCGTGAGCCACTGCGCCTGGCCTCCTTTTTCAGAATTCTTAATGAGGAACATTATGATTCTCCAAGAATGCTTGATCGTTGCAAGCATAATGATTCTCCAAGAGGTGACTCTCACATATGCCATTTTTCAAAGGTAATAGATTATAGAAACCTATGTAGAATGCCTGTGGAGATTGCAGAAGCCTATCTTCAATCCCTTCAGGGAAAGGGGGAGAGCAGTGGTGGTGTTGGTGACATTACAGCAGTAGCAGTAATGGTAGCCCCCATGCTGCTGCCCAACTCATACCTCGCACAACCTCTATTGTGGTTCGATACCTGGTCCTAGTCCACAAGAGCTACAGGTGCACCTAAGTCCGCTGTGAGAGGAGTTGCTCACACACTTGAGGAGACTGCTGCTAAGTAACAGCATGGTATGGCCAGTGCTGTGACTTAATATGTTTGGTAGAAATCATTGCTTTTGGTCTCTCTCTCCTCATTCAAGGAAATTTTTCCGAGTGCCATGAACTCTCCCAAGCACCGAAGAAATAAACAGAGGAATATGAAGCAGGAACAGTAGATCATTACGACACAATGGGCTATGTGTAGATAAACAAGAGCTTGTTAATAAGGGCGCAGAACAAGGGCATGCACATCCCATAGCCTGAGAAGGTAAAAGATCAGGGGAAGCTATTATGAGCAGGTCAGGTACTGTATACGAAGAGGAACAGTCTGTAGCAACTCAGTTTCCCATAGGAAAAAAACTTTTATTAACTTTTTCTCATGTTCTTAGTTGGATACAGGTTTCTCACACCCTAATAAACAAGAAAACGCATTTAATCTTTCAAGTCATCAGGAGCCTCTGAACAAGATTTATCTTTCTTTTTTCTCTCTGACAAGTATCCAAGCCTCTATGTATAACTTTCTAATAGTTCATTAAAGAGTCACTTAGCCAAAAAGACCTGAGATAAACACCAAAATGTTACTGGAGTCCTTTCTGATTAATTAATAATAGTAATCATTTGCCTCAAAGATTGTATAAGAATATATATATATATATGTATATATGACATAGGATCTCACTCTGTTGCCCAGGTTGGAGAGCAGTGACATGATTATTGCTCACTGCAGCCTCAACCTCCCAGGTTCAGGCAATCCTCCCACCTCAGCCTCCCTAGTAGCTGGGACTACAGGTGTGTACCACCATGCCTGGCTAATTTTTTAAAAAAAATTTGTAGAGACAGGGTCTCACTATGTTGCCTAGGCTGGTGTCAAATTCTGGGCCTCAAGCAATCCTTCTGCCTCCAGCTTCCCAAAGCACTGGAATTATAGGTATGAGCTACCACGCGGGGTCATGAATATTAATGAGAGAAAGATGTGCTCTTAGTTAAGCATCTGTCTCAAAAATTGTGTAATAATATCAACAGTACTTAAGAAATTACCTTGAGTTTGAGTTCCAAAGAAATCATTCATAAAAGGTGTACAAAAGGGTTATATTCAAAATATTGGAAATGAGCTCAGCACATGCTGACCAGTCAGAATCCATATGGGCCACAGCCTGAAGCAGGAACCTGAATGCCCCAGGAGATGACAGGCATTGGCCCTGTGCTAGAATGAGATTTCAGGTATTGACCCTTTGCTGGAATTCAGGAAGCTGTAAAGTGGCTGAGGGGCTGCATGACAACAGACGAGGGTGGAGACGTGAGACTAGCCTAGGGCAGCAGCTACTCACTATTATGGAAGTACTTTAACATGTTAACAACAGCTATGACCATGCTGGTGTCTGCCTCTAAGAACAGTTAGCATGCCTCTAAGGAATTATTTTCTAATTCAATTTATCTCTAAAGCTTAAAGATAACTTTAGCTCACAGAAAATGTCATTTAAGAGAAAATCTTTGGCCTTGACTTTTCTATGTAAAGAATAGTATCAATTAAGCTTTAGTAGTATACTATCAATGAATGATCCTTCATAAGGCAATTTATGCTACTGCTTATAGAGGAACTGGTTTCCTTGGAATTAAAGTGTTATTTACTTATAGAAGCAAGCAAAACCAACGACAACATGCTACATGTCTCATTAGTTTCAACCACAAACTTGAAATGCATCTTCCTAGATATATTTTGTTAAGGACACACTTTTGGACTCTACTTTCCTTAGCAGAAAATGAATCTAATCATTATCCATAAAATTCACATTAGTTGTTCTGAAACAGCTGGGTTGCCATAGTTTGTGGCATATTGTGAGTTGTTATTGCCAGTTCACTAGGGAATAATTGATGTAAGAGGCATAAGCTGTGTCAGTCCTCTCTCTCTCTCTCGCTTCTTTTTATAACTTCCAATGTTCTAAAATGGTTAGCACCATTACAGAGAGTCCAGTCTCTTGAGATTTTCCTAAGCCATATTGATAAATATTCTTTTCTATTTCTCCTTTCCTTTCATGAATACTGATTGTATACAAAGAAAAGAAAATCATATAAAGGGAAGGAAAAAAATGCTTGAATAAGAAAGCAAATTTCATTGTTTATTTTGAAATTATCTACGTTTGACATTTAAAAATGAGGGCTTTATCAGTCTACAAACTGGACACTAATAAGTCAAAAAAAAAGAGGAGGAAAACAATAGTATGATGTCAACAATGCTGAGTTTTAAAACGATATTGAAATAAAGCATTCTCATTGTTCAAGTGTGAAACTAAAATAATTCGAGTGCAATTAAAATAATACCACATAAAAATAAAATAATTTCACATTACCTTTCTCTTATTTTGTAAATGAAATAAAACTGACTAGATCAGATGAAATTTATTTATTAAAAGTGAAATAAAACTGCCTTAGAATTTTACTCATTGTTTCAAAAAAGATAGCCCTCTATATCCACTTATTATTATAAGGAATTCCCCATATTTATCCATTCTTTATATTTAACCTCTCTTTTCAATTAAGCAGAGGTACACATACTGTGGCTTATATAAGTAAATATTATCTTTTTAGAACGTGAGGGGAAAGGGCTGGTCTAGGCAGACTATATATTTTGTATATATGAATAGATGATGGAATTCTAACACATGCATTCCAACATTTATTATATGAGCTATTTACTGACAGGAATTATAAAACCATTTTCTATTTCCTCCTTTTACTTCCTGTCATACTATTCTTTTTATAACTAGAAAATATCTAGAATCTTTTTCTTCTTTTGTGCCTTTCTTATGTAGTTCTTTTAAACAAAATAAGCCCTCAGTGCAACTATCTCCTCCCTGAACTCTTATCTAATTCTTGTTAGAATTAAAATCTCCTTTTGCATTCCTCACACCTCCATTTGGCTTTTTTTTTTTCTCTTCATTCTCTTAGCTGTCCTAGTTAGCCCTTTTGAGAACAGGTAGTATGTCCTTTATTCCTTCTTATTCCCAATAATAAACATCAAGTGATATTGAGAAAATGTAATTTTTCTATATACTTGGAGAAAACACAAGGTGCAACAGAATTTGTTAAATATCTAAGAATGATTTTATACATAGTAATAGAAAACTGACTCCTTCCACTCTCTACTTTGGGTACATGATAATTCACAAATCATTGGAGAAAGCCCTACAAATCTGCTTAATGGGAGCGGGGTGAGGAGATAGAGGATGTATTTACCAAGATTCCTGATCTGCAGCACACACAGGAGCATTGGATGTCAGAGCAAACACGACTCCACAGGCTCGCACTCAGTCAGAGAAAATGTCAAGGCAACACTCACATCTCAGCCTTAACAACCAGACCTGCAGGCAGCTGGAGTATTTTTCTTAAAGGGCAAAAGTCGTCTTAGACGATGCAATACAGGGGAAATGCCTTGTGAGCAAATCTGAGTTCTAGTCTCATTTCTACTATTAAATGATAAAGACAAGTTTCTTCAGGTTTCTGTGACTTGTTTCTCTAAAAAGACAAACTGAAGAGGATAGAACCTGATGGCCTTTTTTAGCCCTTCATTCTTAATGTATTATCCCTCCATGTGTTGCTAAGCCATTTGAAAGAACTTGGTTATAAACCTAGCTCAGCCGCCAAGTCGACTGTTTCTGTGCCCACGTGCTCCAACTTGACCTTCTTTTCTGTTATGGTGGAGGAACTGCCTGTGCTGCTGAGACGAACTCTTCCAGCAATTCACTGGACTCCAGGCTTTCTCCCCTTTTTCTTATACCATCTTTCATATCATCATACAACACACATTTTTATCTCATCTTCAAAAAATAACAACTTACACTCCCTTTTTTGACCTCATTTCACTCCATTTCTCTCTTCTTTAAAATTAACTTTTTCAAAAGAATCGTTTACTCTCAATCTTTTCCCTTTCTCTCTCTGCTCTCTCTTGAAGATACTCATCTCAGGCCTTAACCTCCCCAAAACCCTACTGGAACTGCTCTTATCAAGACGAACAAGGAACTGCATGTTGCTATAACCCATGTTCAATTCTGAGTCCTCATCTTATCAGCAGTGTTGATGGAATTATTTCATATCCTCTTTTCTGAGACACTTCCTGCATTCTTTTCAGTTTGAGTGAAGAAACTCCATATTTCTATAATTTCAGTCCAATTGTGTCTTGCTATTTCTTTGCATCCCAAAAAGGTATTTACAGAGCAATGGACAAGTACTCACTGGTATTTACTTACTGAATATTTATTATGCTTGGAGATGTGAAACATGCAAAATTGAGCCAGACTTTAGTTTTGCCATAAGGAGGTTAAAATACGGAGGGAGAAGTAAGACAGTGAAGTGAATGAATATGATGCAAGATAGAAAATGTTATTTTCTTTTTTTTTTTTTTTTTTTTGAGACGGAGTCTTGCTCTGTCGCCCAGGCTGGAGTGCAGTGGCGCAATCTCGGCTCACTGCAAGCTCCGCCTCCCGGGTTCACGCCATTCTCCTGCCTCAGCCTCTCCGAGTAGCTGGGACTACAGGTGCCCGCCACCACACCCGGCTAATTTTTTGTATTTTTTTTTTTAGTAGAGACAGGGTTCCACCGTGGTCTCGATCTCCTGACCTCGTGATCCGCCCACCTCGGCCTCCCAAAGTGCTGGGATTACAAGCGTGAGCCACCACGCCCGGCTATTTTCTTAAGAGTAAATATTGCTGGGCGCAGTGGCTCACGCTTGTAATCCCAGCACTTTGGGAGGCCGAGGCGGGCGGATCACGAGGTCAGGAGATCGAGACCACGGTGAAACCCCGTCTCTACTAAAAATACAAAAAATTAGCCAGGCGTGGTGGCAGGCGCCTGTAGTCCCAGCTACTCAGAGAGCCTGAGGCAGGAGAATGGCGTGAACCCGGGAGGCGGAGCTTGCAGTGAGCCGAGATTGCGCCACTGCACTCCAGCCTGGGCGACAGAGCGAGACTCCGTCTCAAAAAAAAAAAAGAGTAAATATTTATATTGTAAATATAAATATTATTTTATAATTTTTAAATACACGTTATAAATATGTATAAATAAGACTTTAAAGAAAAGTATATATTTGGTGCTCCTGGAGTTCAGAAGAAAGAGTTTATTTCTATGTGAGGCTTTCAGGCAGCCTTCATGAAGAATGTAGATGAAGAACTGGAAGAATTTGGATGTACAGAGACAGCAGAGAAAGGCGTTCAAGAAATGGAAGAAAGAGGAAACAGTTTGAATAAGTGTAGAAAGGAGGAAAAGTATAGTTCAGGCCCCAGAAGTAGCAGGCCAGTAGCCCAATTTGGCTGGAAGTAGTCTACAAAGAACACTGGAAAATTTGGATGGGATGTGAGGTATAAACTAAGTTTTTGATATGTAAAGTTGAAGGAGTAGCAGCAGGACAATAAAGTGGAGTTGTCCAACAGGAAGCTGAAAGTATGAAACTGGAGCAAGTCAAAACTTAAGATGGAGATTTAAAGTTCAGCAGAATAGGGGTGGCCAGAAAAGCAACGGCATGATCAAGGGCGAAAGTGCAGAGAGAAGACAGGATGAGCAAAGTGAAATTATCAAGGATTGTTTTTATGTGTGGCTTTCTCAGCATGCATGAATAAGAAAATTTAAGTAGATTCAAGTTCATAATTAGTCAACAAATATTTACTGAGCACCAATATGTTGGGGATGCTGAAACAAAATTTGAGTCCCCGCCATGAGGGATCGTTTGTTCTAACAGAAGATAATAAACACATAAAACAACCAAAAACAATGAGAAGAAACTTTCAAATACTGATAAGAAGATAAAATATGTACCTGTGACACAGAGTGAAGGAGAGAAAATACAATAACAATTACCATTTATGGAGAACACAGCTTTGCCTGTATTGTTTCACTCAAGCCTTAATGAAAACCAATTTTACAGAAAAGGGAGTTACATTTCAAGATTTTTAATTACTTCCCCAAGTTAACACAGCAACCCAAGTGGCAAAGCAGAAATTTGGACTCAAGTTCCTCTGACCTGAAGACTATACAGTTATTCCTGGGTATCCACAGGTTCCACATCCACAGATTGAACCATTTTTGGATAAAAATAAAATATTTTTATTCACAGGGGATAAGGAAGTGGTCCTCAAACCAATTCCCCATGGATACCTAGGGATGACTGTACACTTGACTATGGTGAATTTCTTCTGTCTGAATATTCATTTAATCCCAAAAAAGGTTATATTACCACTTCCACATTCTGTAAAATGTGCTTTAAGCTTCTCTTCCTTCCATGATGATGAACTTGCTACCCACTGCATTCTCTTTTACTCTGCCCACTGTGACCAAGGACACATAGCTGAAAGACCGATGTTCAATGTTTTTGTATCAATTTTCTATTGCTATGCATCATACCACCCAAAACTAATATCAACCCTGCAATTCCTCACAATGGCCTGCGCAGTTCTTTCGCTGGTCTTGCTTGAAATTACACATGTGGCTACAGTCAGCTGATGACTAGGTTGACAGCTCAGCTAAGACGGTTGGACTAGGTGGGCTAACTGAGCTTCTCTTTCCAGATGACCTTTCATCCCAAACTTCTGCACATGAAACAGAAGTGTTCCAAGGGCATCAGATGGAGCCTATCAGGCCTCTTGAGGCTGGACTCAGAAATCATACATCTCTTCTGTCATATTCTATTAGTTCTAGAAAGCGATAGGGCCAGCTCAAAGTCCAGGGATGATAAATTAGACCTCATCTTTTAGTAGGAGGAAATGAAAAGGACTTGTTGGCCATTTTGAATTCACTATAGATTATTCTCTATATACTAATTATTTGCATTCCTTCCACATGAAATATAGTTGCTTCCTCCTAAAATCCTTAAAAGGATCCACCCATAACAACATCTAGTTAAACATCCACAATCTCATGATCATGGTAAGTCTCCTCAGGCCCAGTCATCTTGGTCCAAAGGTAAAATATCTGCCCCTGCACACCCAACATGCACAAAGGTTGAACAAGGATAGGAGAATTTCAATCATCATTCCCAATTAAAAAAAGAAATGACAGGAAATACATAGCAGTATTTGGTCCATAGCAATTCTGAAATCCACCCAGCACATGTTGTTAGGGTCCCCTACTCTGGAGGTAGAAAACATTTCTATATTAAGGTCCAGTTTTGCCCTTTAAAATTGATCCCTAATCCATTGTTCTTTTATTCTTCGCTCACCCTTATGGCTCCAGGTTTCATTTTTTAGAGGTCCTTCCTTTCTCAGAAAAAAAATGGCCATTGTTTATAGCTGTAGCTTTCTAATCCTACTTGCTAGCCATAGAGAGTGGAGTCTCAGAGGCTCTAATATAATGCCCTTAAAATCTTGTAAATTTTTTATAAATATGATTGAAGTCTATTCCATGCTCCAAAAGCCTTCATAATTATTATTGAGACAGAGGTCCCTTCCTTGTGTTTAGGGTGCTGTGAGAAAACGCCTTTAAGAGTTTTTAAAGCCCTTTTTTCTGGTTTAGAAGGCCTATCAGACATCACGCTAAATTATTCTGTGGTCTCAACAAAGGCTTTTATAGCCACGCACTTGTTGATCTTTACCCACAGCCATTTCTTTCTTTGGGAATATTTTATTGGCTGGAGAGACTGAGGATGAGAAACAGTTTGATATTCCAACTCAGCCAGTCCAAGACCTCCTATCTTCTTTCTAAATTCCTTTTTTCCAACGGTACTTTTCTTTGTTTAGTTTATTTCTCTTCTCCTATAACATTATACGCAATTCAAAGAGGGCAATATATTCAGTATTCTGCCCAGAAATCTTCTTTGTCAGATACACAAGTTCATTAGGTAAATTTTCTACCTTCGAAATTATTGTAGGCAATTGCACAAAACACGTGTGACCATCTTTTTAGCTTCCATTAACAATTTGTTCACCATCCCACAAGTTTTTACTAACTTTTTACTATTTTTACAGCCTCTGCCCATTACTGGGTCTTAAAGCCAATGACAAATGATTTATATTTATGTCACCAATGGCATTGTGTTTCTAACATGTGCCATTATAATGCATTTTATGTGTTAGTTATGAGTTTCTGCATACTAAAAACCACTCAAAATTTTAGTGGCTTTAAAAAGTATTATTTCTTATTTTTTTTTAAATTATTATTATTATTATTTTATGATTCGTTATTTCTTATGATTCTATGAGCTGACTGGGCAATGATTCTGGTTGGTCTTACCATTAACACAGGCATAAATTAGGATTGACGCACCTTGTAGTCAGAAAGGAACCAGCTGTCAGCTATGCTGTGGCTGGATGGTACAACAGGCCTCACTCTACATCCGGAAACTTACGTAGGATGGCTGGAACCAGTGAAATGACTAGACCTCTCTTTCTGTGTAGACTTCATCTCAGGCTTCTTTACATGATGGCCAAAGTGGTCAAAGAGGATAAAACAGGAAGCTGCAAGGCCTCTTGAGGCCAGCTTTGCAAGCCACAGGTTGTGTCCCTTGCATTTTATTAGTCAAAGCATTATGCAGGACCACCCAAATTCAAGGGGTAAGGAAGTAGACCCCACATTTTGATGGGAGGACCTGTAAAGTATTTGTGGCCATTTTTAATCTATCACAGTTAGAAACTCAGTGTATCCCCATGGAATAAAGATGGCTAAGTGAGCTGTGTAAACATTGAAAGCTGTGTGGCACTATTAGAAACAGAAGCATAGCATTACTTTCTGCGTAGCCATAGCCATATTATAATTCAAAGACATACTGAAAGGAAGTGGGTAGTCATAAATATGTAGATAAACTTAGAAATCCAAAGCAAAAACTGGCATGATATTCTTTTGTATAATAATAACAATATGTCCTACATTAATTCAAATAGTCATTATAACTTTGAACTATTAAGTATATGTTTTTGATTGCCACAATGGTCAAGAATATCATCACTGATTAATAATAATAACAGTGAAAATAATAACAGTTGATACTTACTGAACATGTACCATATACCAGTTCAATTAGAATTTTAAAAAGGAACACAGAATTTTATTTATTTACTTTTTTTTTAATTTGTTACATTATCTGTAATAGATTTTTTAAATTTTATTATTATTGTACTTTAAGTTTTAGGGTACATGTGCACAATGTGCAGGTTTGTTACATATGTATACATGTGCCATGTTGGTGTGCTGCACCCATTAACTCATCATTTAGCATTAGGTTTATCTCCTAATGCTATCCCTCCACCCTACCCCCACCTCACAACAGTCCCTGGAGTGTGATGTTCCCCTTCCTGTGTCCATGTGTCCTCATTGTTCAATTCCCACCTATGAGTGAGAATATGCGATGTCTGGTTTTTTGTCCTTGTGATAGTTTGCTGAGAATGATGGTTTCCAGTATCATCCATGTCCCTACAAAGGACATGAACTCATCATTTTTTATGGCTGCATAGTATTCCATGGTGTATATGTGCCACATTTTCTTAATTCAGTCTATAGTTGTTGGACCTTTGGGTTGGTTACAAGTCTTTGCTATTGTGAATAGTGCCGCAATAAACATACGTGTGTATGTGTCTTTATAGCAGCATGATTTATAGTCCTTTGGGTATATACTCAGTAATGGGATGGCTGGGTCAAATGGTATTTCTAGTTCTAGATCCCCGAGGAATCGCCACACTGACTTCCACAATGGTTGAACTAGTTTACAGTCCCACCAACAGTGTAAAAGTCTTGCTATTTCTCCACATCCTCTCCAGCACCTGTTCTTTCCTGACTTTTTAATGATCACCATTCTAACTGGTGTGAGATGGTATCTCATTGTGGTTTTGATTTGCATTTCTCTGATGGCCAGTGATGATGAGCATTTCTTCATGTGTTTTTTGGCTGCATAAATGTCTTCTTTTGAGAAGTTTCTGTTCATATCCTTTGCCCACTGTTTGATGGAGTTGTTTGTTTTTTTCTCGTAAATTTGTTTGAGTTCATTGTAGATTCTGGATATTAGCCCTTTGTCAGATGAGTAGATTGCAAAAATTTTCTCCCATTCTGTAGGTAGCCTGTTCACTCTGGTGGTAGTTTCTTTTGCTGTGCAGAAGCTCTTTAGTTTAATTAGATCCCATTTGTCAATTTTGGGTTTTGTTGCCATTGTTTTTGGTGTTTTAGACATGATGTCCTTGCCCATGCCTATGTCTTGCCTAGGTTTTCTTCTAGGGTTTTTATGGTTTTAGGTCTGACATGTAAGTCTTTAATCCATCTTGAATTAATTTTTGTATAAGGTGTAAGGAAAGGATCCAGTTTCAGCTTTCTACATATGGCTAGCCAGTTTTCCCAGCATCATTTATTAAATAGGGAATCCTTTCCCCATTTCATGTTTTTGTCAGGTTTGTCAAAGACCAGATGGTTGTAGATATGTGGCATTATTTCTGAGGGCTCTGTTCTGTTCCGTTGATCTATATCTCTGTTTTGGTACCAGTACCATGTGGTTTTGGTGACTGTAGCCTTGTAGTATAGTTTGAAGTCAGGTAGCGTGATGCCTCCAGCTTTGTTCTTTTGGCTTAGGATTGACTTGCTATTGCGGGCTCTTTTTTGATTCCATATGAACTTTAAAGTAGTTTTTTCCAATTCTGTGAAGAAAGTCATTGGTAGCTTGATGGGGATGGCATTGAATCTATAAATGACCTTGGACAGTATGGCCATTTTCACAATATTGATTCTTCCAACCCATGAGCATGGAATGTTCTTCCATTTGTTTGTATCCTCTTTTATTTCATTGAGCAGTGGTTTGTAGTTCTCCTTGAAGAGGTCCTTCACATCCCTTGTAAGTTGGATTCCTAGGTATTTTATTCTCTTTGAAGCAATTGTGAATGGGAGTTCACTCATGATTTGGCTCTCTGTTTGTCTGTTATTGGTGTATAAGAATGCTCGTGATTTTTGCACATTGATTTTGTATCCTGAGACTTTGCTGAAGTTGCTAATCAGCTTAAGGAGATTTTGGGCTGAGGTGATGGGGTTTTCTAAATATAGAATCATGTCATCTGCAAACAGGGACAATTTGGCTTCCTCTTTTCCTAATTGAATACCCTTTATTTCCTTCTTCTGCCTAATTGTCCTGGCCAGAATTTCCAACACTATGTTGAATAGGAGTGGTGAGAGAGGGCATCCCTGTCTTGTGCCAGTTTTCAAAGGGAATGCTTCCAGTTTTTCCCATTCAGTATGATATTGGCTGTGAGTTTGTCATAGATAGTTCTTATTATTTTGAGATACGTCCCATCAGTACCTAATTTATTGAGAGTTTTTAGCATGAAGGGTTGTTGAATTTTGTCAAAGGCCTTTTCTGCATCTATTGAGATAATCATGTGGTTTTTGTCTTTTGTTCTGTTTATATGCTGAATTACATTTATTGATTTGCATATGTTGAACCAGCCTTGCATCCCAGGGATGAAGCCCACTTGATCATGGTGGATAAGCTTTCTGATGTGCTGCTGGATTCAGTTTGCCAGTGTTTTATTGAGGATTTTTGCATCAATGTTCATCAAGGATATTGGTCTAAAATTCTGTGTTTTGGTTGTGTCTCTGCCAGGCTTTGTTATCAGGATGATGTTGGCCTCATAAAATGAGTTAGGGAGGATTCCCTCTTTTTCTATTGATTGGAATAGTTTCAGAAGGAATGGTACCAGCTCCTCCTTGGACTTCTGGTAGAATTCGGCTGTGAATCCATCTGGTCCTGGACTCTTTTTGGTTGGTAAGCTATTGATTATTGCCACAATTTCAGAGCCTGTTACTGGTCTATTCAGAGATTCAGCTTCTTCCTGGTTTAGTCTCAGGAGGGTGTATGTGTCAAGGAATTTATCCATTTTTTCTAGATTTTCTAGTTTATTTGCATAGAGGTGTTTGTAGTATTCTCTGATGGTAGTTTGTATTTCTGTGGGATCTGTGGTGATATCCCCTTTATCATTTTTTATTGCATCCATTTGATTCTTCTCTCTTTTCTTCTTTATTAATCTTGCTAGCGGTCTATCAATTTTGTTGATCTTTTCAAAAAACCAGCTCCTGGATTCATTAATTTTTTGAAGGGTTTTTTGTGTCTCTATTTCCTTCAGTTCTGCTCTGATTTTAGTTATTTCTTGCCTTCTGCTAGCTTTTGAATGTGTTTGCTCTTGCTTCTCTAGTTCTTTTGATTGTGATGTTAGGGTGTCAATTTTAGATCTTTCCTGCTTTCTCTTGTGGGCATTTAGTGCCATAAATTTCCCTCTACACACTGCTTTGAATGTGTCCCAGAGATTCTGGTATGTTGTGTCTTTGTTCTCGTTGGTTTCAAAGAACATCTTTATTTCTGCCTTCATTTCGTTAAGTACCCAGTAGTCATTCAGGAGCAGGTTGTTCAGTTTCCATGTAGCGGTTTTGAGTGAGTTTCTTAATCCTGAGTTCTAGTTTGATTGCACTGTGGTCCGAGAGACAGTTTGTTATAATTTCTGTTCTTTTACATTTGCTGAGGAGTGCTTTACTTCCAACTATGTGGTCAATTTTGGAATAGGTGTTGTGTGGTGCTGAAAAAAATGTATATTCTGTTGATTTGGGGTGGAGAGTTCTGTAGATGTCTATCAGGTCTGCTTGGTGCAGAGCTGAGTTCGATTCCTGGATATCCTTGTTAACTTTCTGTCTCGTTGATCTGTCTAATGTTGACAGTGGGGTGTTAAAGTCTCCCATTATTATTGTGTGGGAGTCTAAGTCTCTTTGTAGGTCACTAAGGACTTGCTTTATGAATCTGGGTGCTCCTGTATTGGATGCATATATATTTAGGATAGTTAGCTCTTCTTGTTGAATTGATCCCTTTACCATTATGTAATGGCCTTCTTTGTTTCTTTTGATCTTTGTTGGTTTAAAGTCTGCTTTATCACAGACTAGTATTGCAATCCCTGCTTCTTTTTGTTTTCCATTTCCTTGGTAGACCTTCCGCCATCCCTTTATTTTGAGCCTATGTGTGTCTCTGCACGTGAGATGGGTTTCCTGAATACAGCACACTGATGGGTCTTGACTCTTTATCCAATTTGCCAGTCTGTGTCTTTTAATTGGAGCATTTAGCCCATTTACATTTAAAGTTAATATTGTTATGTGTAAATTTGATCCTGTCATTATGATGTTAACTGTTTATTTTGCTCGTTAGTTGATGCAGTTTCTTCCTAGCCTTGATGGTCTTTACATTATGGCATGTTTTTGCAGTGGCTGGTACCGGTTGTTCCTTTCCATGTTTAGTGTTTCCTTCAGGAGCTCTTTTACGGCAGGCCTGGGGGTGACAAAATCTCTCAGCATTTGCTTCTCTGTAAAGGATTTTATTTCTCCTTCTCTTATGAAGCTTAGTTTGGCTGGATATGAAATTCTGGGTTGAAAATTCTTTTCTTTAAGAATGTTGAATATTGGCCCCCACTCTCTTCTGGCTTGTAGAGTTTCTGCCGAGAGATCCACTGTTAGTCTGATGGGCTTCCCTTTGTGGGTAACCTGACCTTTCTCTCTGGCTGCCCTTACCATTTTTTCCTTCATTTCAACTTTGGTGAATCTGACAATTATGTGTCTTGGAGTTGCTCTTCTCGAGGAGTATCTTTGTGGTGTTCTCTGTATTTCCTGAATCTGAATGTTGGCCTGCCTTGCTAGATTGGGGAAGTTCTCCTGGATAATATCCTGCAGAGTGTTTTCCAACTTGGTTCCATTCTCCCCGTCACTTTCAGGTACACCAATCAGACGTAGACTTGGTCTTTTCACATAGTCCCATATTTCTTGGAGGCTTTGTTCATTTCTTTTTATTCTTTTTTCTCTAAACTTCCCTTGTTGCTTTATTTTATTCATTTCATCTTCCATCACTGATACCCTTTCTTCCAGTTGATCACATCGGCTCCTGAGGCTTCTGCATTCTTCACTTAGTTCTGGAACCTTGGTTTTCAGCTCCATCCGCTCCTTTAAGGACTTCTCTGCATTGGTTATTCTAGTTATCCATTCGTCTAATTTTTTTTTCATAGTTTTTAACTTCCTTGCCATTCGTTTGAATTTCCTCCTGTAGCTTGGAGTAGTTTGATCTTCTGAAGCCTTCTTCTCTCAACTCGTCAAAGTCATTCTCTGTCCAGCTTTGTTCCATTGGTGGTGAGGAGCTGCGTTCCTTTGGAGGAGGAGAAGCACTCTGCTTTTTAGAGTTTCCAGTTTTTCTGCTCTGTTTTTTCCCCATCTTTGTGGTTTTATCTACTTTTGGTCTTTGATGACGGTGATGCACACAAGGGTTTTTGGTGTAGATGTCCTTTCTGTTTGTTAGTTTTCCTTCTAACAGGCAGGACCCTCAGCTGCAGGTCTGTTGGAGTTTTCCAGAGGTCCACTCCAGACCCTGTTTTCCTGAGTATTAGCAGCAGTGGCTGCAGAACAGCGGTGGCTGTAGGACAGCGGATCTTGGTGAACCACAAATGGTGCTGCCTGATCGTTCCTCAGGAAGTTTTCTCTCAGAGGAGTACCCGGCTGTGTGAGGTTTCAGTCTGCCCCTACTGGGGGATACCTCCCAGTTAGGCTGCTCAGGGGTCAGGGACCCACTTGAGGAGGCAGTCTGCCAGTTCTCAGATCTCCAGCTGCATGCTGGGAGAACCACTACTCTCTTCAAAGCTGACAGACAGGGACATTTAAGTCTGCAGAGGTTACTGCTGTCTTTTTGTTTGTCTGTGTCCTGCCTCCAGAGGTGGAGCCTACAGAGGCAGGCAGGCCTCCTTGAGCTGTGGTGGGCTCCACCCAGTTAGAGCATCTGGGCTGCTTTGTTTACCTAAGCAAGCCTGGGAAACGATGGGTGCCCCTTCCCCAGCCTCGCTGCCACCTTGCAGTTTGGTCTCAGACTGCTGTGCTAGCAATCAGCGAGACTCCGTGGGCATAGGACCCTCCGAGCCAGGTTCGGGATATAATCTCCTGGTGTGCTGTTTTTTAAGCCCGTTGGAAAAGCGCAGTACTAGGGTGAGAATGACCCGATTTTCCCGGTGCCATCTGTCACTCCTTTCTTTGACTAGGAAAGGGAACTCCCTGACCCCTTGCGCTTGCTGAGGGAGGCAATGCCTTGCCCTGCTTCGGCTCGTGCACAGTGCGCTGCACCTGCTGTCCTGCACCCACTGTCTGGCACTGCCTAGTGAGATGAACCCGGTACCTCAGATGGAAATGCAGAAATCACCCGTCTTCTGTATCGTTCATGCTGGGAGCTGTAGACCGGAGCTGTTCCTATTTGGCCATCTTGGCTACACTCCCGGAACACAGAATTTTAAAACAGAATGACAACCATCCTTACAATTCAATTCTTCTGAGTACACAATTTAACAAGAAGCTACATGAAAAAGTTTTCCTACTCACCACACAGTTTTAAAGTTAAGCAACACGTTGCTAAGTTTGCTGATTCCATAACCTCCATAACTTCCCCAGGCATGTGCTGTTTCTAAGGACAAAACTAAGATCATATTAGCACACATTGTACTTAAATACTGTCTTTGTCCTTTTTCTTTTTTTTTTTTTTTTTTTTTTGAGACGGAGTCTTATTCTGTCACCAGGCTGGAGTACAGTGGTGCGATCTCAGCTCCCCACAACCTCCACCCACTGGGTTCAAGTGATTCTCCTGCGTCAGCCTCCTGAGTAGCTGGGACCATAGGCGTGCACCACCACACCCAGCTAATTTTTGGATTTTTAGTAGAGACAGGGTTTCACCATGTTGTCCAGGATGTTCTCGATCTCCTGACCTCATGATCTGCCCACCTCGGCCTCCCAAAGTGCTGGGATTACAGGCGTGAGCCACCATGCCTGGCCGTCTTTTTTCTTATGACTCAGAATTGAGATAACCTTTAATTTACCAATTCCATGTTATATTTTGTATCAGCAGCCTCATTTAAGGGAAAATCAATATTGAGTGGAACTTCAAATAATTTGCCACCAGAATCATAAAGCTGAAATATATTAGAAGAGCAAAAATTGTATTAATTTTTTTAAAATGATCTAATTCTAATGTTATGTTCAGTTTTAATGTTATCAATAAGTAAAATGGGAAATTTGTAGTTACTGCCAGACGAGATATTATGAAGTACTTAATCAAATGATGTTATGATATTTGAAACTTTCCATTGAGAAACACTGTGTTCATGAAAAATAGAGACCATCAGTTCTACCTTTCTTAAATTGGAGCAGATCTGAAGTATAAAATTCTATATCCATTGCAACTGGGGAAATATCATTTTGAAACAGAGATATAGTGTCATGTTTGCTTAATATTATCCTATAAAATAAACCAATTTTATTAGCTCAAATAAAACATTTATTTTTTACAAATGAATATAGTTCCTTAGGTTAAAAGAATATTGATAAACAGAGAAATAAACAATTTATTCTAATGAGGAAAGGAAAATTAAAATAAAAATGTTTAAGTAAAAGCAAATGTAGATGTTAGATATTGAAATGGTACTAAGAAAAATCTACTAATTCCCTTCACAGTGTATCTCCAAGAATAGGAAAAATGGCAACAATTAAAAAATTGGTCATCTAACTCTGATTTAATTGATTACAATACAGTTTTTTCTGTAGTAGAATGAAATAATGAGCGGAAGTCTTTCTTCTAGTCATATTCAGTCAGTCATCAATGACTTCCAAAAACTTGCCCTGGAAGTCATCAGTGGGCAGCCACGGGTAATTGCTGAAGCTCCAGGCACAGCCTCTCTCCTCCTAGTGCTATCCTCTTTCCTCACCCTGCACAACTGTGTGTGAAACGTTCACTCACATCTCAGCTGCTGGAACCTCCAATCAACACCACCGTCACCACTGTCAACACCATCATCACCACCACCCACTCACCCATTCCAACTACGCTTCCCAGTTTCAGGTTCAGGGACAGAGGCCCATTTCCTCAGGTAAATTCTTAGTGAGGGCCGCAAGTTTTAGGGTGGCAAAGCTCCTCATATTGTTTTGCTCTGGAAGATTGTTTCCAAAGACCTGATTCACAAGGAATCCATTACGACTTGGGAGCTGTGTAAAATCAGTAAGCAGAATGATCCAATGGTAAAATCGGCACATAATGAGCTCTCCCAGGCCCAGAATTAATTGCCAGTCTAGGTATGCATTACAAATAAGCCAGAGGCAGCCCAGACTAAGAAGACGCTAACAATCCTTCTTAGTGAATTGCTGGAAGTCCTTCTACCTCTTAGGCAATTCTGTTCCATTTAACCTCTGTTTCCAGCCAGAATTTAATTTGTTAATGATTTAATTTATCTGATATCTATTTATTTTATTCAATTTTATGGTTCACTGCTCTTACTTTTCCTGAAATCTTTCTTCTAACTTCAAATTTTAATCAGTATTCAAAATGTTTCCCATAATGGTCTCTGCTAAAATCTGTAAAAACTCAAACCAATGGCAAATTTACAATAACAGAGAATAGAATATAATGTAAGTTAGCTCAATCAAGTTCTATTTTCAGGTCTGTAAAATAGGCTGGTTTCCTCAAAGCAGAGGACTTTCAAGGTCCAGAAGCAATAAAAATGAAATGCAATAAATATTTTTCTTCTCTTCTTTCAATTTGGAATTCATTGTATTTCTGAGACTACCCTGTTCTTTCCTATTATAAATCAGCTCCTCTCAGCCCAGATTTTACTCTTCTGCTTCTTGCTTGTGTCTCTATAGTCGTTTTTTGCCTTTGTCCTTAAAGAGGATGATCCTCCAAATCCCTTCTCCTAAGCATCATCATTCAATTTTACATTATTGCCCAGTAAGAAATGTAACTTATAAACAGATATTGACAGATTTCTCAAGCCCTGGTCATGCAATGTAAAGAGAAAATAGCTCATAGATACCAAACAGAAATTGAAGTTAGCTTTCAGAACACTATGCTCAGCTCCAACTAAGAAAACGCCACAATTTTACACATTCTATACATTTCCCATAAAAATATCCAACACATCAAAATCAAGAATCTACTCTCCAAATATCAGTGCATGGACAAATGTTTTAAGTGGCATTCAACATTAAATCTGGCTTTTCTCTTGAGAATCTTAACAAAAAATGAGTATCTTTTTTCTTACAGAAGTTAAGCATAATATTTGTAATTGAGTTATTTTTGTACTTATTGATTAGAATAAGTACTCTGGTTACTTTAGAGTATGATCTCAGATGTTATAAAATAGTTGCTGTTAAGGGTACTTTTTCATTCTTAAGTTTTTATGTCATTTCACTGAAAATTAAATGCTGTCTTATGCTTCACAAAAATATGCAAAAAAAAGAAAGCTTTTTTTCAAAAGGTTTACATGATACCATAAACGACAAGAATTTTACCTTAGCCCAAGTTGTATGCAATGAATCATCTCTCTACACAAAAGAACAAGTCTTTCCGGCTATTTGGCAGGGCCCACGCAACTGACTGAGAAAGAAGAAAAAGTGTAACCTCCTCTTCAACAATTGAGTTGACAATGATTAGGAAGCAAAAAGCCATGCATTTTTGGCTTTTTCATTCACCATGAAGGCTCTGCGTTCCCAGGCTATGGCAAATAAAACTAGAATGTAATGTCTGAGGACAACAGGTCATCCTGAACCAAATAAACTCACGAGCATAGATCAGAAATTTTAGGTGAGAGAAATGCTTATTAAAAGTTCTTGAAAATATATACCTCCATCCTGGATCTGTCTTTTCAGGTTGATCACTTATGGTGTAGCCATATGAACCATCTGCTGGGTAAAACCACCAATGAATGTTGGCAGTGGTTGTGGAACACCGGAAGCAGCCTTTAGCTTCACAGCTTTCTCGAGAGGTTCCTGGTTGAGGGTGGCAATCGATGCGTTTCTGAATGGGAAACCGCATGGCACAAGCAGCCTCTTGCTTCCTAATGCTAAATGACGAGTTAATGGGTGCAGCACACCAACATGGCACATGTATACATATGTAACAAACCTGCACGTTGTGCACATGTACCCTAAAACTTAAAGTATAATAATAAAACTAAAAATAAGTAAAGAAAGAAGAAAGAAAGAAGAAAGAAAGAAAGAAAGAAAGAAAGAAAGAAAGAAAGAAAGAAGAAAGAAAGAAGGAAAGAAAGAAAGAAGAAAGAAAGAAAGAAAGAAAGAAAGAAAGAAAGAAAGAAGGAAGGAAGGAAGGAAGGAAGGAAGGAAGGAAGGAAGGAAGGAAGAAAGAAAGAGAAAGAAAGAAAGAAAGAAAGAAAGAAAGAAAGAAAGAAAGAAAGAAAGAAAGAAAGAAAGAAAGAAAGAAGCAATATGGAACCTTACTGTCAGGAACACACCAGTGACATCCACAGCTGGTACAGGAAACTTCATTTGCTCCTGACTCTGGATAACAGTCAGTCGTTCAGAGGACGCTACCACAGAGCATGAGTCAATTTTCTCAAAACACCATGGGATGCCTGGCATTTTAGATGGAGACCAGTGGCAATTCCTGGCCAAACATCTGTCTTGGGAAACTCCAGGATCAGGGTGACAGTCCTTACGTAATTGGGCAGCTACAGATGCTGAGCATGAACTTGAACTAACTGGCTGGACTAAAATTGAACCAAGAAGGAAAGCAGGGCAGGGTAAATGAAAAGATATCCTGAAAACTTATTACAATCAAGACACTTGTAGAACTTAAAAAAGAAAAAAAATATCTCAAAACACTTAGATTGCAAGTGGAATAGCTGGTGGATAGGAAACAAGTACTATAAATTTGTCAGCCTGAGTAAAACAAAAACCTGTCCCTTAAAAATGCAGTACTAACATTTATTATTTAGTCACTTGCAATATTCTCAGCATGCACATATTTTACGGTTCCTCAGTCTTAGTTGTCTACTCATTATCATCTTCTAAATGTTACCAAATGGATTTCACAAAAGTCAACATAATTATTTCTTTCCTATTTGCTATGCCTTCCTTCATTTACGGACTGGATACCAGTTGTCAGGCTTCCAATAATAATACTGCCGAAATGTCTATACATGCTTTCTCAAAGCTAACAGATACCAGACCTTCAAAAAAGCCATAATACAGATATATTTGTTCATCCCCTTTCTTCTGTGGCTTTCATTTTTTTAAAATCCTAGGTTTATGCTGCCAATGCTGATTATTTTCAGCAAATATCAATGCTGATATTTGGGGGACTTTTATTCTACTAATGTAATCAACTTCATGGATTACTAATCTTTGCCCTCCATAAATTGAATACATTGGAATACAGATGCAATTCACTTATGATCCAAAATCACAAATTGAACATAGTCATGATTTAATTAATATTTTAATAGCAGTCACAAGCAACATTTGATCTCTTTTTGGTTCTGTTATAAATGATTTCTAAACTGTGTTTTCTGCAAGTAAGGTCCATGAAACAGTTACCTCAGAATTGGCTATCAAATTGATCAACATACCTTTTTGGGAAATGGGCACTGTCATAAGTACATTGCTGATGGAGATAAAATATTGCACAATCCCTATTAAGGGGAATTTAACAGTATCTATCAAACTACATATAACACACATGCCCATAAATGTGTACGTGCTCTACAAAGCTGTCTGTAGCCATCTACCCCTAGGAAAAACATCACACATCCCTAGGGGTATGAAAATTGGAGTAAAAAGACCACTGCTCCATATTACATGATTGAATTGGAAATGCTTATTCTTACAATACTCCAAAAACAAAATGCCAACTTCAACTAATAGAAAACTTCATTCCCTCACTTCCGTTTCTCAAAATTCAAACCAACCGAATACTATCATTAAATGAATAGCTTCACGCGTAAACATCTAGCCTTCATCCTAACTTACCCTTATGGTTGCAATCAGTTCAGTCTGTACTCAGGTTGTTATGTTTTCTATCCTTTGTCCACATGAGCTTCTCATTCAATTTCTCCTGCGTGTTACCAAAAGTCTCCTCACTGCCTCACTGCCCTTTTCCAGTTCTTCTTCCTTATTCTGCACCAACTGCAGGGATGTGTTCCTGGGGTCAACATGGCTCTGGGACTTTCAAGCTGTATGACTTTAGATAAGCCACTCAAACTTTCTAAGTTTTAGTTTGATCATATTTAAAACAGCAATGGTAAAGCTTAGCTTATAAGTGCGATTATTGTCTAAGCTAATGTAGAGCATATAGTAGTATATTAAACACTAAGTGTTAGATAGGTGATTTACCACTTCTTTTTTTTTTTTTTTTGAGATGGAGTCTTGCTCTGTCTCCCAGGCTGCAGTGCAGTGGCGTGGTCTTGGCTGACTGCAACCTTCGCCTTCCAGGTTCAAGCAATTCCCCTGCTTCAGCCTCCTGAGTAGCTGGGATTACAGGTGCATAACACGCCCAACTAATTTTTGTATTTTTAGGAGAGAAGGGGTTTCACCATGTTGGTCAAGCTGGTCACGAACTCCTGACCTCATGATCCTCCCGCCTCAGACTCCCAAAGTGGTGGGATTACAGGCATGAGCCACAGCACCCAGCCTACTAGTTTTGTTAAATTTTGTACTAATTTTGATTTTAAAAGTGTTAAAAATTATCAAAAGGTAAATTACTCACCTGCCAGAACCATGGAACAAAAATGGAGGAGTCTTATGGCCTTCACTGTCCCAGGAAAGTGACATTTGTTCATGGAATGTGATGTATTTATACAGAACTATTTGAATAAATTGTTTTGGCCTTGAATTTTTTCTACAGAGCAATGAAGTATAACCTAGGCCAAGAGGGACTCCTTGAAGATTTTCTCACAAGATTGCCAGTGGCTGGCACTACCATTTAATGGAAAGACATGAGATTAGCATACAGGTGGCCTAGGGTTTAATCTAGCTCTCCCTTGGCTGTGGCAGTCTGGGTGTGTCATTTAATCTCTGTAAGTCAAGGACTGTTCATCTGTAAAATGGACATAATACCTGCCCTGTCTATTTCAGGAGAGTGAGATGAGGATCATTGTTATAACAATAGCCTAAGACTGCAAACATCAATGAATAATCAGACAGTTTTTCATTTGACATGATCTAGGTCCCTTGAGCTACTAAGGGAACTAGGCAAAAGAAGTTTCAAATGGATTATAATTTTTTTCTTTCAAAACTTTGAAAATTCCAATTCTTAGGGTATTTTAAGCTACTTCTTGTTGACAATTCAGTCACTGTACTTTGGCTTGGAATGTGGGAGCAATATAGTTAGGGTTGGGAGAGTTTACTTAGAGGACCACTGAAGCTAACCAAAGTCACAAGATGATAAGCTTTTTTTTGTTGTTAATTTTTGTTTGTTTGTTTTTGTTTTCCAGTGTCCTTCCCTCACACTAACAAGCCATAGCAAAAAATGTTTTCTCCCAACCAGGAGGACTCAGCTTTAGGATTACAAGGACTAGGAGTTGTATTTTACTGGAAGTAATTTTTCAATTAAGAAAGGGAAAAGGAAAAGTTTAAAGTTTTTCTTAAGTGGAAAGGAAGGATCCTGGGAGACGTAAAAGGACCCTCCACTAGTTCATTCACACCAGCTGACTGGCTTTGTTAATAATCTGTACAGGAAACCTGGAGTCCGGTCATGAGGGAAGGAAAGGGGGCAGTTGACGTCAAACATTAGTGAAAAGTACAAGAGAAGTTTTTCCAAGACAAACTTGTTGTTTCTCAGAAATTTACATAAAAATCTCTTAATCACCTTAAGTGGGAAACTGAGTCTGTTGGCAAATATATTGATGCTTCCACTGGTAGCTTCCTGACAACTTGGTTCCTTGTAGCAAATTCTGCCTGGACACAGCAGAATTCAGAATGGAGTAGAGAAGCTCAGAATCCCAGCACAAACAGCAGGGCTGGGGTCTGAACCATAGCTGAACCACACGTCTATGATTTCAATGGGGTTGTTGAAATGTGGGTAGAAAGATAAATGCATATTTGCTGTGTCGTAGTACTGTCTCCGTTTCTACTTGAAGTTACAATGATTTTGGCAGGAAAATGCCTTGAGAACACTGAGTCCTTGGTTACAGAGACATTAGTATATCACCTAATCCCTCTCCCTCTATAACATGAAGACATACAAGAGAGCTTCTGTAAAGGAAATATAAATCCTAGAGGGTAGAGATATTTTAAAATTCAGTAAGTAGAGCACCACATTTATCATCCTGTTGAATATTATTGTTGGCAAACCAATCATCCTTGATTTATCATCTGAATGACCCAACCAGGGCTCTTGAAAAGCACGGCCCACGTGTCTATCATACGCTGCCACTTTACAGCACTACTTTTCAAGTGGATAATGTGAAATGTTCATGTCAATAGTATAAATGAAATAAAGAAACTTGATTTTTAGCCACTTTTCAATTAGATATTTTGGAAATGCAATAAAATATTTACATTAAAAAATGTTCTACATATTTAAAAACTTGTCAAGCTCATATATCTGTGGTACGCATATTTTTAAATCAAAAATTGAGACAAACATATAAAAATTAATTTTCTTTTATGGGGAAAATGAGATAGAATATTTAAGATTCAGACAGAATGGGAAAACCTTAGATACAAGAAAATCTTGGATGATTTATATGTAGTGTGACAAAGCAGGAAATGGTCAGGAACATTAACTACACAATTATTCACAGCATATATTTTATTAAAACTTTAAATATGTGTTAGAGTCAAATTCAGTGTGTTTTCAAAAAAGAATTTTTGAAAATCTTCATTATTTGCTGAAAGTTAGGAATATTCCTAGGAATGTGCTTTTATATGTGACATTACACTTGTAATAATAATTGTTTTTTAAGTTAAAATGAGAGATGACTTGGAATAAGAGTTTGTTCAAATTTCCTGTCGTAAACTTAACATTTTCATAAATTTCTAGCTCCCGTGCTATTTCCCACTGGATAAGAAAAATTTGCATATGTGCACTTATACTAATTTATCTATATCCTAGATGTATGCTTAACATTCCCAGCTGTATTTGTATATTTTAATTATTTATTTTTTATTTACTCAATACATTCAAAGAAAGGAACAGATGCATAAAAAGAAATTTATGCTGTGATCCAAGTTAATTAGTTGCAATACCCTCTCTAATTCCTTAGGATAAAGAACTATATGGTTTTGCAATCTTTGTAGACTGTGTTATATCACTGTTGATCATATGAAACCCTAAGGACAAATCAGATTCCTCCTCAAAACTTTATTAAAATAATTTATCTTAAAACTCCAATTACAATAAAAATGCAATCTCTTAAATATTTTCTATGGTACATTTTTACTAACTTGATTATAATCACCCCTTTTTAACAATCTCATTAACAGATTATGCTAATTATAGAAGGCACCATATTTTTCAAACATGTTAACAGTGAACTGCTATTTTAAGCTTATATAAACAGAAACCCTAATATGCTCTGTCTCTCATTTTTCACATTGACATATAGATCACAAACATCCGTCAATTTCTAGGGTTCAGCCTATTTAAGTAGAAAAACTGCTTGTGAGAGCATTCTGGATATTAAATCTAAATAAGAAAGATACTGAAATGGAATATTCAGGAGGCAGTTTAATAAGGAAAATGGCTGGATCTCATAATAAAACAGATATAGGGAAAGAAGGTCAGAGCTAACTCAGTAATTGCTTCAACGTCATCCTTAATATACTAGAGGATGGTTGATGGAGAAATGGGGAGGGAGACAGGTGACAGGTATTTTTTATTTATCACGTGCATTTGAACAATATAATAAATCTGGGAGGGATATATATGCAAACACACACACACACACACACACACACGTGTACACACATAAATTTCTCTTTTTCCAGGTCCTTATATAATTCAAAAAACTTTTTCATCACATTTATATATACTTCCATTATAGATATTTCTTAGTTATAATTTCTGCTCAGGAAATATATTTTTAAAAGTTAAAAAATCTATTCATTGAATAAATATGTACTGAGCGCTACTATGGACTAGATGCTGCCTAGATATTGGGGACATAACGTGAACAGGACAGACAAAAATCCTGTCCTCCCAGACAAAGCAGGGTGATAAGTGTCATGAACAGAAATCACGGGAGCAGTGGGAGGATCCACGCCAACAAGGTACAGCTGTGCCAAGCCACAGGCGGTTTAATTGGGTTATAGTAACATGAAATCAATGCATTTCTAGCCAGACTCAAATTCCATTTCATGCCTGGGATTTTCCTATTACCTCTACATCTAATAGTAGGCTAAAACTGTTGGTATTTTTCAAATATTGGTTGAATTTTTTTCAAAAAAAGGTCAATATTTTAGCAAATAAGAAATGACAGTGACTGAAAGTAAGCTGAGTCATCATTTGCCAACTCCTAATGAAATAATGGACTATATTTTAACATAAATTACAATTTCCATTACAAATTTCCAAAGTGGGGGGGAAAGATAGAGGAATAGATATAGCAGAACATGCTTAGAAGCATGTGTAAATGCATGTCCTACTGCACAGAAAGGACAATCCACAAAATCTAACTTCCAACGAAGAATCCACTGCAATATTTGCTATTTTTTTTATTTTAATACTTTTTCTGAAACGTAATCTAAGTCAGTCACTCTCACACTTTCCCAGTGGGGAGCATAAACAGAAGTCCATAGATCCGAGAGTCTTCAGTAAGTATAGCAAATTCAGCAGCAGCCCAGCCTCAGTACTTACATCCTCCCACACCCGCCCCCCAATCCCCATTGCTTCTTTGTGATGATTGATGAGCAGCTCTTTATGCTGAGATTGAGAAAGCCTGTGTCTCTCATAAATTCCACCCTCTGAGGGGGCAGAAAGATAAAGGCATCAACTTAACACTTTATTGAACTTAAATATTTTACCCAAAGAAATAATCAAACTGGAAAAATGACTTAACTATCCACTAACCCATACCCACACCTCAGTATATGGGAGTATTGACAAAGGAAGGAAGGGAGAAAGGAAGGAGGGAGAAAAGGAGGGACCTCAAACTGCTTCAATCACCACCCAGGCTTAAGGCTTCTTTTGAAAATTGTCCTGCAGGATCTCAAGTAAATGTGTTTACTTCACTTCTCCAAATTTAGCAATGTTCTTTCCAGACTTATCTTTCAATATACTGTCTACTCCTCTCTGGCCATTAAATTTGTTTTAATTGATTTTTAACTGACAAATAACTGCATATATTTATGGGGAACAATGTGATCAACAATGAGACATCACCTCACACCTGTTTGAATGGCCATTACCAAAAAGATAAAAGATAACAAATGTTGGTGAGGATGTGGAGAAAAAGGAACCCTTATGCACTGCTGGTGCATTTCCTCTGGTAAAGTGTGAAACGTAAATTAATACAGCCTTTATAGAAAACAATATGGAGGTTCCTCAGAAAACTAAAACTAGAATTACTATGTGATCCAGTAATTCCCCTTCTGGGTATATATTTAAATGCATTGAAATCAGAATACCAAAGAGATATCTGCACTCCTGTGTTCACTGCAGCATTAGTCACAATAGCTAAGACAGGAAAGCAACCTATGTTTCTGTCATTTGATGAATAGGTAAAGAAATTCAGGGATATAACCACAATGGAATACGGTTCAGCCTTAAAAACGGGAAATCTTGTCACTTGTGATATCATAGTTGAACATGGAGGACATTATGCTAAGTGAAATAAGCCAGGCTGGCCCAGAAAGGCAAAGTTTTCTTAATGGATCTTTTATTCTACTCCCCAGTCACAGATATAAATAATAAACTTTACTAAACTTCAAGCCAAACTTTAACCAACAACTCTAGTATTCCTGTTTTCCAAGTCAAGTTATTCACAGAGCACATTGGGAGTCATTTCCCAAATAATACTCTATATAACGAGAAGTCAAATCTTTTTTGAGTCAAAATGTATTCAATGATGCCAGGACCAACAAGCTAAGAACACCTATTTGACAGTATTTCTCCTATCAAAGCCACCTTGCACCTTACTCATAATCTATATGGTTGCAAACTGAGTATATCTACGTAATTTCTTAAATATATATGTAATTATATATATTTATATATAATTTATATATTTGTAAATTATATAAATGTAAAAAATGCATGACATGTTATTTTATATATATTATATTTATATATGTTTATTTGTTTGAGTGGGAAGGGGTCTTGGTCCATTTAGGCTGTTATAACAAAATAACTTAGACTAGGTAATTTATTAAAAACAGATTTACTGCTCAGTTCTGGAGGTTAGAAAACCAAGATCAAGGTTCCCACAGAATTTGATGTCTGGTAAGGGCTTCACAGATGGTGCCCTGGTGCGTATCCTCACTTGGCGGAAGGATCTGGACAGCTCTGTGGGGCCTCTTTTATAAGGGCACAATCCCACTCTCTTGACTAGAGGGTGGAGCCCTTATGACTTAATGACTTCCCCAAAGCCCCATCATCACACTGGGTTTAGGTTCCAAAGTATGAATTTTGAGAAGACAACAACATTCAGACCATAGCTAGCACCTGACAAACCAAACAAATATTTATTACCACTGGCAAGGTGACTTAATCTTAATATTAATCAAGGCCATAATATTACCAACTTACAATACTGAAAGTTACTAATGTTTAAGTTGAAAGCCTGCTTGATTATCCAATCATTCACATCATAGTTTTTATTATGATGTGATTTATTCATACATGTGATTTATGATGTACATTTATTTTCCAAAAGTGCTCCTCTAATCCTCCATTTCAGTCATTTACTTCTCCTGTGTCTACCTAAATTCCCAATTTGAGGACTTAATTGACCTATTTACCTTGGGGCAACCAATGTTCCAGAACTTTCTTCCAGTCATAATTACCAGTTCCATGTCCTGCTGCCTCATTCTTGCTAGGAAGTAATAAGAGATAGATTGATTAATGATTTCTTGCAAAATCACAAATGAGTCTAAATAAGTATATGTATTATGTCTGTGAATAATGTTTCACCTTAAACCAATGAAGTACTAGCTTCCTTGTAACTATTACATATTGTAGTTACATACTGTAACTACAATTACAATTAGAAACACTCTCTCCCATTCCCACAAACAGTGCACATTCCAGGTTGTTCTTTGTTTTTTTTTGTTTGTTTGTTTTTTTGTTTTTTTGCTTTTTTTGAGACAGAGTCTCGCTCTGTTGCCCAGGCTGGAGTTCAGTGGCGCGATCTCCACTCACAGCAATCTCTGCCTCCCAGGTTCAAGTGATTCTCCTGCCTCAGCCTCCCGAGTAGCTGGGACTACAGGCTCCCACCACCACGCCTGGCTAATTTTTGTAATTTTAATAGAGACAGGGTTTCACCATATTGGCCAAGCTGGCCTCGAACTCCTGACCTTATGATCTGCCCACCTCAGCCTCCCAAAGTTCTGGGATTACAGGTGTAAGCCACCACGCCCAGCCTGCAGGTTGTTCTTTTGTTCCCCTCAGTAAAGAGGCCATAAAGAAACATGTTCATTGTTTGTTGCAACATTAATTACGAGAGTAAAAAAAATAGCTTAATAGTTTCCAGTCTCAGGTGATCCTCCTATCTCAGCCTCCTGAGTAGCTCCCACCTCCAAGTAGCTCCCACCTCCAAACACCACCAAGCCTAGCTTTTTTTTTTTTTAATTTTTAGTAGTGACTAGGTCTTACTATGTTGCCTAGGCTGGCCTGGAACTCCTGAGCTCACATGATTCTCTTGCCTTGGCCTCCCAAAGGGATTACAGGTGTGAACCACGGCACCTGGCCTGAACACTTTTAATAACATGGAAAAGTATTTATAATACATTGTGAAACACTTTACAACATCTCAAATTCATAAATTTGTGTGTGATTTTCACTGAATGCACTTTTTTTTTTTCCTTTTTTTCCTCTTTGTCACACAGGCTGGATTGCAGTGGCACAATTACAGCTCGTTATAACCCAATTCCTGAGCTCAAGTGATTTTCCCACCTCAGCCTCCCTAGCAGCTAAGACTACAGATGCACACTGCCATGTCCACTTTATTTTATTTTTATTTTTTAGAGATGTTGTCTCACTGTGCTGCCCCAGCTTCTCAAAGTTCTGGCCTCAAGCAATCCTCCTGCCTCAACCTTCCAAAGTATTGGGATTACAAGTGTGAGTCACTGTGCCCAACCTGAACACCCATTCTAAAAACATGTTAGTGAGTATGTATTTCTGATTTCTAATCAGAAAAATAGAAAGGAAGGCTTTCTATTGAGAAAGTTACTTTGTTTTATATTTCTTCCACAATCTTGAGTTAGAAATCCTAGAAGCAGTATTAACTGTCACTGTATATAAAGTACAATTTGAATCACAAAATAATCCCTGGTTAAAAGAAAAAGGACTCCACAAAGGCTATTATTTCCATGACCTTCAGCCAGGAACTATGAAGGCAGACCTTTAAATGGTGGACTTATTTGTTAAGAAGAATGGGTTCCAGTGCAAAAAAAGTAAGGTTATTTTCTAGCCTGGTTAACGGTCTAACAGCATACAATGTTTTTTGTTTTTTTTTGTTTTTTTGGTTTGTTTTTTTTAGAATATTGATTTTTTAATTCATTGTCATCAGACAAAATAGGATTCTTTTTTTTGCCCTGTCCAAATCTTTTATTATTATTATTATTATACTTTAAAGCATACAATGTTTTACAAAAAGAAATTGCCATTGGCAGCTTCATTAATTAAGCACTTCATTAGTTTAAGTGAGAACTTGATACTTCAGGGGACATCACTCAGTGAAATTTCTCACTTATGGTAGGCCGTTAGCAAATCAAAACTGTGGCAATTCACACCTAAATGTGAAAGTCAAGCTTGTCACTGTTTAATGAGGTGAAAACAGAGTTACAGTAAACTAAGTAGACCTCAGTCCAAACCGAAGATACTTTATTAGTTTAGCTAAGCAAATACAGGCACCATACTAGCTGATTCTTGTGACCAAAATAGTATTTGCCTAATTAGAACAGCTGAAAGTTCCTCAGAACTCATGCTATGACTGTAGGTTGAGGTGCGTGTTATCTCTTTTCCATGATGTTTAATATATCATATCCAAAAGCTTCTAGTGAATTGGTTTTCTTAAAATACTCTTAAAATCTTTAGGTACTTCTTTCACACAAAACCATATTATTATATTTTTATTATTTATATATGTATGTGGATATGTATATACATATAGTGCAGAAAAAAAGACAGGGCAACTCGGAAGGGCAAGCTTGTACATTCCTTCTTAAAGACGACTTAGTTCATGGATCTGTATCCTTCTAAATAAACTTGAGAGGGTCTTCATTAAGTTCTTCAAAAATCCAACAGAAAAGTTTATAATTGCACTTAACTTACAGATTAATTTGGGGAGAAGCGGCATTTTCATAATATTGGCATTCCATCTAAGTACATGGGATGTCACTCCATTTTTCCAGATTCTTTTCCATGTCTTTGATTAGAGTTTCAAATTTGCATGCCTAAAATATTTGTATATTTTTAGTTAACTTAGTGTCTGTGTACATTATGGTCTTATTAAGATTATACTTACATAAAATTAAATTTTATGATATTTTTAAAACACATTTTGAAAAATATTTCTAAAGAGAGGATTGTAGGCTTTTTAAAAATAACATTTATGTTCAAGTAATGCATTGCAGTTACAGAAAATATTTATTCCCATATAACCCCCCCAAAAAAAATCATCTATTAACTTTCTCTTTTTAGCACTGTTTTTTGAAGTGTAAGAGATTTCTTGAAGTTTGAATAATTTGATCTGATGGATGCAAGACAGATCTGGGAAATATCCTCTTCAGGTGAATTTAAAGAATTATCACTTTTTCAGTCTTTGTCGATTTTTTTTTTCCATTTTAGCATCTGTATTCCCTTTGCTTCTGACTTGAACTAGTAACCATTAGTGACTATAAACAATATATGAGAATTTAAATATTAAAAACTTCAAAATACTAATGCTACTCTTTAGCTGAGTGGTAACTTGGAACATCCAAGTCCTCAGCATACCACCCCCTCTCCTCTGATCTTGACTTCCTTCCAACTCATGGTGTACATTCAGTCAATACAGAGACTTCTGCATTGTTCCAATTTAAAATGGTACAAAATTATTAGCAACTTGTTTATTTGTTAATTTTTATTACCAGAAATTAAGTAGATGCTATTGTCACCTTTAATTCATGAACCAATGGGACCCCTTTTTACATCCTTGCATATATATGAATCACCAAATGAAAACTCTAAGGCTTCCTGACGTTCACAGACATCACTCTGCACGTTAGGGCCTTTGAGACTGCTAAAGACAGTGCTTAGGTTTGGGCCTCAGGTGGGAAATAGGTGCCTTGACTATGGTGGATTTTCCAAACTCAGTATTTGTAATTCAGTTAGCAAAATCCCTCCAATTAGTACAATTTGGAATTTGGGCACGATAAAAGTGACACATTCACATTGCAAGGAGATTGCAAAATGAAACCTTTATATTATTTGGTTTATGAGATGATAAAAGATGTGTTTATTATCATTAATTATGTTAACAATAGTAACTTTTCAAGAAGTCATGAATGCACAGGGAGATAATGGAGTCTATATATATATATATAATATCTAGATCAATCTTGAATGTTGGTGGTATTAGATATGGTGAAAGGCTCTTACCTAATTTGAGTGCTACAAAAATAGAAAGTAAAAATAGCCAATAGAAGAAGAAATGTACCATAAAGTGTATAGTTCTAATTGAATATTGCTAAATAAATGCTATTAAACCTTGCTTACACAGAGCTAAAAATCTAGGGATTTACTTATTGCTCATCCTTTTCAAGCTATTCTTCATGGTTATTAATCTTGTGAGTACATTTTCTCTTCCAGGAATGGCCTGCAAGTGTATTGGTACATTTTCAGAATGCTAAAAAGCAATACTGGAGACTCGGTAATTTACAAAGGACAGAGGTTTAATGGACTCAGAGTTCTGCACGGCTGGGGAGGCCTCAGGAAACTTACATAAGATGGAAGATGAAAGGGAAGCAGGCACCTTCTTCACAAGGTGGCAGGGGAGAGAAGCGTGAGTTAAGGAGAAACTACCAAACATTAAAAAGCCAACAGATCCCATGAAATCCACTCACTTTTACAAAAACAGCATGGGGGAAACTGCCCCCATAATTCAATCACGTCCCACCAGGTCCCTCCTCAATACGCAGGAATTACAATTCAAGATGGGATTTGGGTGGGGACCCAGAGCTAAATCATATCAACAAGATACCAACAAAACCTCAGAACTAAGAAATTCTATAAAGAACTCTCTCACCTGTCTCTTCTCCTCTCCTTCTTTCTCATTTATCCACTCCTTATCCCACCCCACCCCCTCCCTTCTCATCTCTCCCTTCCTGTCTCTCTCTCTCTGTCTCCCCTAAAAAGAAATTAAAAATTAACTAATTGATCTCTAGCTTTTGATGCCTCATCATTTTCTGAAAATCCTAACACCACAAAATGTCGAGGATGTGGAGCAACAGCAACAGGTTATTGATATTAAGAATTTTTTTCTATGCCTCTCAGAAATTTGTATGTCTTTTTATAAGAAATATCTATTCAAGCCTTTTTCTCATTTTCAAAATCAATTTTTTTTTTAAGACAGTCTTGCTCTGTCACTCAGGCTAGAGTGCAGTGGTGTGATCTTGGCTCACTGCAACCTCCACCTCCCGGGTTCAAGCGATTCTCCTGCCTCAGCCTCCCGAGTAGCTGGGATTACAGGCACCCGCCACCATGCCCGGCTAATTTATGTATTTTTAGTACAGATGGGGTTTCACCACATTGGCCAGGCTGGTTTCAAACTTCTGACCTCATGATCCACCCACATCGGCCTCCCAGAATGCTGGGATTATAGGCATGAGCCACCATGCCCCACCTAAAGTCAAATTATTTGCTATTTGCTATTGCGTTGTTTGAATTCCTTTTATATTCTGGATACTAACTCCTAGGCAAATGCATAGTTTGCAAATATTTTCTCCCATTTTTAAGTTGTCGCTTCACTCTCTTGATTGTTTCCTTTGTTGTACAGAAACTTTTTCATTCAATGTAATTCCATTTGTCTATGTTTTCTTTTGTTGCCTGTGCTTTTGAATTCTTATCCAAAAAATCCTTACCCAGATCAATGTCATGAAGCATTACTCTATGTTTTATGTTTTCTTCTAGTAGTTTTATAGTTCTGGGTCATATATTTATGTCTTTAATCCATTTTGAGTTGATTTTTATAGATTGTGAGATATAGGGAATGTCTTTAATCCATTTTGAGTTGATTTTTATAGATTGTGAGATATAGGGATCTAGCTTCCTTCTTTTACAGGTGGATATTTAGTTTTTTTAGAAACACTTATTGAAGAGACTGTGTTTTCCTCAATGTAGTTCTTGGTGCCTTGTCCAAAATCAGTTGGCTATAAGTGAGTGCATTTATTTCTGATTTTTCTCTCCTGTTCCATTTGTCCATGTGTCTAGTTTTATGTTTATAGCAGGGCGTTGGGTTACTATAGCTTTGTAGTGCATTTTGACATCAGGTAGCGTGATGCCTCCAGTTTTTTTCCTTTTGCCCAACATTACTTTGGCAATTTGGAGTCTTTTGTATTTTCATATAAATTTTAGGATTGTTTTTGCTATTTCCATGAAGAATGTCATTGGTATTTTGATAGATATTGTGTTAAATCTGTAGATCATTTGAGTGATATCAACATTTTAGCAATATTAATTCTTTCAATTCTTGTACATAAAATATCTTTTCATTCAATTTCTTCCATCAATGTTTTATACGTTTCATTGTGGAGATCTTTCACCTCCTTGGTTGAATTTACTCCTATGTGTTTTTTATAGGTGTTATAAATGGGATTGCCTTCTTGCTTTCTTTTTCATATTGTTTACTATTGGTGTATAAAATGCTACTGATTTTTGAAATAACCACATGGGTTTTGTGCTTGATTTTGTTAATGTGATATATCAAGTTTATTGGTTTCTTTTTTTTTTTTTTTTTTTTTTTTTTGAGAAAGAGTTTCACTGTTGATGTCCAGGCTGGAGTGGGCCACCACACCCAGCTAATTTTGTATTTTTAGTAGAGATGGGGTTTCTCCATGTTGGTCAGGCTGGTCTCGAACTCCCGACCTCAGGTGATCTGCCCGCCTCGGCCTCCCAGAGTGCTAGGATTACAGGCATGAGCCACCGCACCTGGCAGGGTTTCCATATTCTCGAATCATTCTTGCACACCTGGAATGAATCCTACTTGATCATGGTTAATGGCATTTTTAATGTGCTGTTGAATTTGGCTTGCTAATATTTTGTTGAGATTTTTGCATCAGTGTGCATCAGGGATATTGGCCGGTAGTTTTCTTCTTTGGTCGTGTCCTTGTTTTGTATTAGGGTAATACTGTCCTCATAGATTGAGTTTGGAAGTATTCCCTCCTCTTCAATTTTTGGAATAGTTTACAGGTTATTGGTATTAGTCCTTTAAATGTTTGAGAGAATGTGGCAGTGAAGGCATCAGGTCCTGGGCTTTTCTTTGATGGGAGGCATTTTACTACTTATTCAATTTTGTTACTGGATATTGATCTGTTCAGATTTTTCTTCTTTAAATGTTTGATAGAATTCAGCAGTGAAGGCATCATGTCCTGGGGTTTTCTTTTATGGGAGACATTTCACTACTGATTCAATTTTGTTACTTGATATTGGTCTGTTCAGATTTTCTGTTTCTTAATGATTCAATTTTGGAAGATTGTATGTATCTAGGAATTTATCCATTTCTTCTAGGTTTTCCAATTTATTGGCTTATAGTTGTTCATGGTAGGGCATCTCGATGGTGAGGCAGACTGTGTATTATAGGGATGGGGCAGGGGAAGGGGGAGAAGTGGCAGTATGTGGAAACTCCACACTTTTTGCTTAATTTCACCGTAAACCTAAAACCACTCTAACCTAGTAATTTAAAAAGGCAATGGGCTGAACTGCAAAACTCTAAAGCCTCTGAAGTATATACAGAAAACACTGGCTAACACATACTATTAACTAAACAGGCCTGACAGCAATGTAAAATAGGCTTACACCAGTAACAGAAAGCAAATCAGGAGGTAGGAAACACATACCGGTCATTTTATTTTTAATATAACCAAAATATTGTATATGTACACAAATCAAAGCCACGATAAATATTTAACATACTAATAAACTATAAACAAAATTCAGAAATAACCTAAGAAATTGAGAGAGCAAATCAGGTTAAAGTCAATTCATAATATCAAAGAGGAGCTATTACAGTGCTTTTGCATTTTAGTGTTAATTTCTCTAGGAGTGTTCTTCTGATTTCTATCAATTGGGAAAAATATCAGACAGAAATAGAATTTTTTAATAGCAAAAATAGATATTGGTCACCTCAACTCAGGACATTTTAAAAATAAAGGTGAGTGGGCTTTTTCTTACATCAAAGAGCAAAATTCATTTTCTCTATAAGATTGTTGACAGTGTTTATTTTTTATGTAGTCTACTTAACTCAGCCATACCCGTGCTTCTGAGCTTTACTTCTCCAGCTTTTTTCTTTTCTTTTTCCAGAGAAAGGAAAGTACATGCTGACTCTTAGTCATAGTTCAAATTCATATTTCTATTCTTCCTGTATATCCCTTGGAGTATAGAGGAAAGTTTTCTATTTCTTTGGAGAAAAGAAAAATCTGTTTTCTATTTTCTAAGCCAGTGTCATCAAACAGCATTGTGAGGCAGCAAGCTGTATGAAAAATACAAGGGAACACAAAAGGGACAGATAAAAAAGATAAAAGTCAATTAAAGAAATTCTAAATAAAAATGTGGAACATGAAAGTAGTCCATGTAATTTTCAAAAAGCATTTCATTCAAGGCTTAGAAAAAAAAAAAAAGAAAGAAAGAAAAGCTCTTGACTGGCCACTCTAGACAGAAATGTGCTTCGGCCCACTGAGAGATAAAGGAAGCAATTGTTATGGCTTTGGGAGTTTAGGAAACTTTTAGGATTTTTGAACCAATTCAAGTCAGTTCTTTGAAATTAAAAAAGGAGATATTGAGGCCACGGGGAGACTTGCTGAAGGAGATTCATAAAAATCAAATTTATTCACTCAAGAAGTAACTTATTGAGCATATTTTATACGCTGGGCTGTTACGATCATCAGTGAACAAAAGAGACCACCCTCTTCCTCCTAAATCTCTGCCATGGTGGAAGTTATGTTCTATTTCATGGAACACAAAAGATGAACATTAAACATTAAAGTAATTATAGGTCAGAATTTGAAAATGTTTTAGGAAAAGTGGAGCAGGATAACAGTGATTGAGATACAGGTATTGGGGTGAGAGAAGGAAGGTGCGTCAGGATCTTCTTGCATTTCTATAAAGGCATACTTGAGACTGGGTAATTTAAAAGAGTTTGATTGGCTCATGGTTCTGTAGGCCATGCAAGCATGGTGCTGGCATTGCTCAGCTTCTGGGGAGGCCTCAGGGAGCTTTTACTAGTGGCAGAAGGTGAAGTGGAAGCAGGCACATCGCATGATGAGAGTGGGAACAAGAGAGACAGAAGGGGGAGATGCCACTCACTTTCAAACAACCAGATCTCCAGAGAACTCTCTCATCACCGAGGGGATGGCACTAAGCCATTTATGAGGGTTTTGCCCCCATAATCCAAACACCTCCCACTAGGCCCCACCTTCAACACTGGTGATTACATTTTGACATGAGATTTGGAAGGGACATCAAAAGCATATCAGACAGGTTGCAACATAAATAGGTGTGCCCAGGACAGGCCTCTTTATGAAGGGGACATTTGAACACAGATCTGAAGCAAAGAAGAAGGGCATCTTTATAAGGAGCCCGTGCAAGGTTAGAGCATCCCTGATGCATGCCAGGAGGGTCACGGTTCAGAATGTTCACAGCTACTGGGAAAAGGAGGCTTACACTTTGAAAATAAGAGATCAGTAAAAGACTAAATACAAAAACAAAATGACAAATTCTCAAAAAGAAATGAAAGAAAGTGTAAATCTCAGAGGATTTCTGAAAGCACTGAGGAAGAGATGAGAGTTTAAATGGGCCTTGAAATGTTTTTGAGGTTTTCTTCCCATGGGAATAAATTCAATGATCATAAGTGCATATAAAATTACAAAACAGTTACAAAGATGAGCAATAACATCACATCAAATGCTTAAGAAAAAAAGGTGATTCTCAAGTGTGAGATACATTTTCAAATAATTCAGCCTGCTTACATGCAACGTTTTCTAGCATTTGCCCCACTCATCTCTTTTACAAGGAACAAGCTGCCTCTATTTCTTTCTACATGCCTCAACTAACTAAATGTTAGCTTAATAATCCCCATAGATTGACAAAGACTGTTCTTGTCTTTCTTGCAAATCCTATGGATACATTTCAATTGTTTTATTTTGTTTGCTTTTGCATTTGATGCCATCAAACATGACCGCCTTGCAATTTTCCCCTCCTTTGCTTTGTCTCTTGCTTCTTTCCTATCATTTTGCTCTTTTTTCCTCCATCAGCTCCATAAATACTAGGCTGTGTTCTCAACTCTCAGTTTTCTTCAATATGCATTGCCTTCAACATCTCTTTTCTCATTCATTGTTAAAGCCACTCAAATCAGGTTCTCACCCCACCTTTCCACCTAAGTTACTGGGTAGTCAATAGTTCCAGTTTTCCCCGACAATCTGAGTTACTCCAGATGTCACACTTAATAATGCTAGTGCACCCTTTCATTTTTACCTGTGTTATCCCTATTTGGACGATAAAATATATGGTCTACCTATCTATGAATCCGGCTGCAAAACCCAGTGGTCAATTCTCGGCACTTCAGTTCTCCTTCTAGGTTCCAAGGCTCCCTAAATAGCCAGCAAACTCACTGGACCCCTCGGGATATTTTAAAATTTCAAGGAAAACGTATCTCTCAAATTCTGCCCAAGCTACTAGCTCAAGTTAGCTCACAATTACAATCTTAGATTGCACTGCTTTCCTTTCAATGATATCGTATTTTTGCAGATCTGAGTTTCTGGTGTTTGTAATAAAAAGTTTAGGACTGTACAAAAACCAGTGTGGAATAGGAAATGAATCTGGCAGTTCTCAAAGAGGTTCCAAGGTTTAGCATTATTCCTAACAATATCCAACGGGTACACACATCTCATTAGAAAGTAATTATGGTTATTTTAGAAAAAAAATTAAATATTAATTTTTTTTCTTTAAATTTGTATGTTTTAGGTTTCCAAATGGTTACTAAGTTGATAGGACAAACATACTTATGAAATGTTTGGGGTAAGGCCACTTAATAAACAAAATTGTTATGTATTTCTTTTGGCCTAGGAGACCCATACAAGACTACCGAGACAGCCAGGGTGACATAAACTAAGAAAGGCTGGGAACCTCTGTTTTACTACTTTTTTTTTTTTTTGAGATGGAGTCTCTGTCACCCAGGCTGGAGTGCAGTGGTGCATCTGTGATCACTGCAAGCTCTGCTTCCTGGGTTCACGCCTTTCTCCTGCCTCAGCCTCCCAAGTAGCTGGGACTATAGGTGCCCGCCACCATGCCGGGCTAATTTTTTGTATTTTTTTTAGTAGAGACTGGGTTTCACCGTGTTAGCCAGGATGGTCTCGATCTCCTGACCTCGTGATCCGCTCGCCTCAGCCTCCCAAAGTGCTGGAATTACAGGCTTGAGCCACCACACCCGGCCTAGTCCTTATTGTATAAGTGACATCAGGAGCATTTGACATAGTTGATCCCTCATCCCTTTTCTGCTTCCCCCACTCAGCTTCCAGGACCCACACGTTCTTGGTTTTCTTTCTATCTCAACACTTTCTCAATCTTTTTTTCTGTTTTCCACTTCTCTCTTCAATCTCTTAAAATTAGAGTGCCCCAGGACTCATGCCTGAGCTCTCTTCTTTTCTCAGTCTGTAATATCTTCTTAAGGGGTTTCATTCAGTCTCATGGCTTTAAATAACATCTAAGTATTGATAATTTTCAAATTTGAAAATTGAGAACAGACTTCTTCCCTGAATTCAAACTCAAACAATCCAGCTACCTTCACCACATTTGCACTTCAATATGCACTGGACGAGCAAATTTAACATATCAAAAAAAGCTTCCCTTACCTCCCTCTCTCTGCACCGCACCGCCTGCCCCCTCCACCCCCACCCACCACCCTCCACTGAAACCAAAAAGAAAACAAAAAGAGAAATCTGCTCCATTTCAGTACAAGCTAACTCCATACTTCTCGATGCTAAGGCTGAAAATCTTGGTCTCATGCTTGACTCTTTCTCTTAAACTCTACCAATCCAGAAACAAATCCTTCTAGCTCTACCTTCAAAATATATGCAGAATTCTATCACTTCTCTCCCTCACTGCAGTGAGCAAGTGAATCCAAGCTACCACCATCTATCTTTCTTCTGGAACTCTGGAATAGCTTTCTAGCCAGTCTTTCTGCTTCAGCATTTGCCCTATTGCAGTTTATGTTCTCATAAAGCAGCCAGAGTGATGTGTTTAAACATAAGGCAGAGCCTATCATCACTCTCTACTTAAAATCCCCAATTACATCACATTTGACTCAAAGTCAAAGTCCTTAGCCTATATGGAGCCCTGATCTGAACACCTACCCTACTGTGAATTCTCCGACTTCATCTACCATCACTCTTCTCACTCACTCCGCTCAAGCCACACTGACCACCTGGTCAACACATCCCAGCCATAAACCCTTGCAGCACCTGTTACCTCTGTTTGGAATGCTCTTCACCCAGATAAATCCTTGCGGTCTCCCACCCTCCTTCAAATCATTTTTATCTGACTATCTTGTAAACAGTGCAATCTTCATCTTGCCCCAGTCCAGCACTCCCAATTCCTTTTACCCTAGCTAACTTTATCTTATTCTACATCATTTATTCTATTCTAACATTCTGTGTAATATGCTTTCATATCACAGCTATCATATACTGTCTTTCTCCAAGTTCTAGAAGCTCAGGGATTACTGTTTTATTCACTCTCTAAGTGCATAGAATTTCTGGAATATGGTAAATTGTTAGTTATTTGCTAAATAGATGAAGGAATGAGCCTGTTCACTGGCAGCCATCATAACCATTTTAAAGGCTTCCACTACTATGTATATTTCTCAGTAACTTCCAAAATTATATCTTCAACCCAGAACTCTCCTGACTCAAAGAAATATATGCATCCGCTTACCTGACATCTTTCCTTAGTTGTTCCAAAAGAACTTCTGATTGATTCAAATGTTTCAGAAAGACATCTTCCCCTTAAACTTGCCACATGCCCTGTGTATTAGTCAGGTCCAGCTATCATAACAAGATACCACAGACTGGGTGGCTTTATTATAAACATCTATTTATCACAATTCAGAAAGCTTGAGGTCCAAGATCAAGGTGTCAGCATCTTGCCTTTCCTGTGAGGAGAGAGTAAGAGAGGGGATATTGGAGGGAGAACGAGGAAGAGAAAGAGGGAAAGAGAAAAATGTGGTGTCTCTTCCTCTTATATGTCCTATCAGATTAGGAGCCCACACTTATGATCTCATTTAACCTTACTTACCTCCTTAAAGGCCCCATCTCCAAACCCAGGGATGTTGAGGGTTAGGGCTCCAGCACATGAATAGGGACAGTCAAAATTCAGTCTACAACATCCTGCATTTCTTATTGTTATGAGTGAAAACCCTGAGAATGCAATTAACCAAGCCAGAAACCTGACGTTTATCCTCGATACCTTTTCCTTCCCCGTTGATTATATCTAATGAGGTACCAAATCCACTCAATTCTATCTCCTAAATATTTCATATCTTCCTCCCTTTCTGTGTTTCTCTACGGCCCTCCCCTAGTCAATCCCTCATTTGGTACACGGACTATGCTAGTAGGCCCCTAAGCTACCCTCCGGCCATCATCCTCGGAAACTTCTTGCATCCTGCACACCACTGACAGATGATCTTCCTAAAACACAACTCTGATCCTATGACTCCCTGATTTAAAATCACACAATAACATATCATTTCCCAAGGATAAACTTATATTCCAGTAGTATTGCCTACAGTCTTTTTTTGTCATCTCCACCTTCATCCTTCCCACCCAGCATCCTATCCACTTCTCACTTTGTTCTCCAAGCACACCAAATCGTTTGCAATTTCCCAAGCACTCACTGCTTTCTCTGTCTTTATCCAGAGCTGTTCATACTACCTTACCAGTATTGGATGCTCATGTCTCTCTACCAAGTCCCATTAGTCCTTGTATTATTGGCCCATCCTGTATGAAGTGTTCCTGTTTTCCCAAGGAGGTCAAATGTTTGTTCTTTGTACAAAGCTTGCTTTATTAGGGAAATTAAGTATTGTATTGTAATTGCCTGTCTGCATATCTACCTCTCACTGACTCCATCCATACATACCTTGATCAACACATATTACGGATCTTTGTATTGCCAGTGCCTAGCACAGAGTGGCAGTTTACTCAATGACTGCGCGAAATGAACTACGTCAGTGGAGTTTACTCTGGAAACTTTCTCTTCTGACAATTATTCTTCCAGAAAATCTATAATTCCTTTATTTTCCTGCCTTATTAAGAATAAAAGTAAGTGAAATTATAGTTTCCAATGGTTTTCAGTTTTTTGCTGTTTTTTTATTTCTTCTTTATATATTAATTTCACAGGGCTGTTAAAGAACCAATTAAAATCCAAATTCTTATCTTTTTCCAAGATTCAGCTCAGTGAGTTTTCAGATGATCACATCTATCAATGAAAAGACAAGTTCCCAGTGATAATATGAAAAATTGACACTGTCAGGTAAAAAAAATTGAATGCATTTCTGAGGACGTGTTGGCTTAATATTTTAAACTAATTTTGGAACATGCTAAGCATATAATATTAAATATGCATCACTGATTTTGAACTTAATACAATGCATTAAAGAGTTTTTTAAAATGTGAGTTTCAGAGTGTTTGTGTATTCAGTAAAAAATTGTGTGCATCATTGAACATTTACGTAATGAAAGTCTTAAAGATGTAAGGAAGATAAAACTGTGAAAAAATCATAAAGACTAAAGAAACAAGGCCAGGTGCCGGGTGCGGTGGCTCACGCTTGTAATCCCAGCACTTTGGGAGGCCGAGGCGGGCCAATCACGAGGTCAGGAGATCGAGACCACAGTGAAACCCCGTCTCTACTAAAAATACAAAAAATTAGCCGGGCGTGGTGGTGGGCGCCTGTAGTCCCAGCTACTCGGAGAGGCAGAGGCAGGAGAATGGCGTGAACCTGGGAGGCAGAGCTTGCAGTGAGCCGAGATTGCACCACTGTACTCCAGCCTGGGCGACAGAGCGAGACTCCGTCTCAAAAAAAAAAAAGAAACATTTCAGGAAAGACCAAATAGACTACTAGACTAGAAACTACTACTAGACTAGAAACTACTACTAGACTAAACACTAAAACAATTGAGAGTACAGAGAGATAGAAAGAGAAAACTGATTAGAAATGAGAAGACCAAAGCTCTGTACATAGTACAAATAGAATAAAAGTACCAGGTCAAAATAAATGAAGACACACACCCTAAATAATACACAGGGCATGTGGTTTAATCTCCAAGTAAACATATCACATAGCAAGTGTGTTAGAACTATGAGTACTGCAATAAGTTGTCATACAGTCCCATCATCATAACCACACCATCTCAAATGTTTTATTCACATTAGAAGGAAACAATTCCATATACTAATTTTTTCAACATTTGAAGTCACAAGGACAGATTTGACCAATATTTTTGCATTAGTCAGGTGTGGGTTGTTATAAAAACCAAAAACCAAAAACAAAAACAAATCTCAGTGGCTTAAGAAATAAAAGGTTATTTCCTTCTCATACAATGCAGTCCAATGTAAGGCACATATACACTGGGGTGTTTGACACAGTATAGGCAATGAATATGTAATAAAAGATTGAATGAATAGAAGGAAAAGAAAGAAAGAAGGAAAGAAAGTTCTACCTAAATTTGCTCAAACTGTATAAACCATCCCAGCCCCAATTTTCTTATCTATAACACAGGATAATAGTGCTATGGGTTTTTTGTAGCTGTTGCTGTTGTGGGGTTTTGTTTGTTTTTAGATGGGGTCAAGCTCTGTCACTAGGCTGGAATGCAGTGGCATGATCTCAGCTCACTGCAACCTTTGCCTCCCAGGTTCAAGCAATTCTCCTGCCTTGGCCTCCCAAGTAGCTGGGACTACGGGTGTGCACCACCATGTCCAGTTAATTTTTGTATTTTTAGTAGAGACAAGATTTCACCATGTTGGCCAGGATGGTCTCCATCTCTTGACCTCGTGATCCTTCCGCCTCAGCCTCCCAAAGTGCTGGGATTACAGGTGTGAGCCACTGCGCCTGGCCAATAGTGCTATGATTAAGGGTAATCATCATCATCATCATTAAGTGTATAACATAATAAACCTCAAAATGGGCTTGAAGATTGGTTATCCTAAAAATGGCTGATAGGAGGAAGCACTAACTTGCAGCTGTCACGTGGAGGGACACAGCAGCAAGTGGAGACCCACATCGTGAACTTTTGCTGCAAGAACTACCACAGGAACATACCAGGAAAGCTGAGAGAATTCACAGAATTTTGAAGGAGGTGGATTGCCACTGCAGGCTCTGTGGGACAGCTGAGGAGCTGTACTTTCTCAGCTGGGAGACTTGTGGTCTGTGGCAAGTCCTCAGCCCTGCTCACCAGTTGCCTGGAAATATACTTGGTGCTGCTGCAGGGGCACAGTAGGAGTGAGACCAGCCTTTCAGGATGCAGGCTGTGCGGGAGCTGGGCGAGGCCTGTGGCTGCTGGCTTTCCTTCACTTCCCTGGTGACCTTTATGATGCAGCAGAGACAGCCATAATCCCCTTAGGAGCATAACTACATTGGTCTGGGAACCACACCCGCATCCCCCACAGCAGCTGCAGCAAGCCCCACCCAAGGACAGTCTGAGCTCAGACACGCCTAACCCTGCCCCCACTTGATGGTCTTTCTCTACCCACCCTGGAAGCCAAAGACAAAGGTCATAGTCTCTAGAGAGCTCTATTGCCTTGCCCCCCACCTGAGAAACCGGAATATTTATCCAAAGATGACTCTAGAGCAAGCTTGTATCCTTCTTACACAACTGCAGCTGATGCAGTCTTGAAGCACCACCTCCTGGCTGGAGGCCAGCCAACACAAAACCAGCACACTTAACAAAAATACAACTAAGGACTCTCACAGAGTCCACTTTACTCCCCTTCTACTTCCACCAGAGTAGTTGTTGGGATCCATGGCTGACAGACCCGATGGCAGGTCACATCACAGGGCTCTTTGCAGACACTCCCCAATACCAGCCTGGAGTCTGATACCTCCGCTGGGTAGCTAGATCCAGAGGAGAAATAACAGTAACTGCAGTTCAGCTCTCAGGAAGCCTCATCCCTAGGGGAAAGAGGAGTGCACCACATCAAGGGAACACCCCCGTGGGACAAAAGAATCTGAGCAGCAGCCCTTGAGTCCCAGATCTTCCCTCTGAAATAGTCTACACAAATGAGAAAGAACTAGAAAAATAATTCTGGTAATGTGACAAACAAGGTTCTTTAACACCCCCAGAAGATCATACTAGCTCACCAGCAATGGATCCAAACCAAGAAGAAATCTCTGAATTGCCAGAAAAAAACATTCAAAAGGTTGATTATTAAGGCAATCAAGGAGGCATCAGAGAAAAGTAGAGTGCAACTGAGAAAAAAAAAAAAAAGATACAGGATATGAATGAAAAAATCTCCAGTAAAATAGATAGCATAGGTAAAAAAAAAAAAAAATCACAACTTCTGGAAATCAAGAACACACTTGGAGAAATGCAAAATGCACTGGAAAGTCAGCAACAGAATCAAACAAGCAGAAGAAAGAACTTCAGAGTTCAAAGATAAGGCTTTTGAATTAACCCAATCCAACAAAAACAAACAAAAAAGAATTAAAAAAAAAAAATGAACAGAGCCTCCAAGAAGTGTGGGATTATGTTAAACGAGCAAACCTAAGAATAATTGGTGTTCCTGAGGAAGACGAGAAATCTGAAAGTTTGGAAAACATATTTGAGGGAATAATTGAGGAAAACTTTCCCAGTCTTGCTAGAGATCTAGACATTCAAACACAAGAAGCTCAAAGAACACCTTGGAAATGTATTGCAAAAAGATCATTGCCTAGGCATGTTGTCATCAGGTTATCTAAAGTCAAAACGAAGGAAAGAATCTTAAGAACTGTGAGGCAAAGGCATCAGTAACCTATAAAGAAAAACTTGTCAGATTAACAGCAGATTTCTCAGCAGAAACCCTACAAGCTAGAAGAGATTGGGGTCCTATCTTTTAGCCTCCTTAAACAATTATAAGACAAGAATTTTGTATCCAGTGAAACTAAGCTTCATAAATGAAGGAAAGATACAGTCTTTTGTAGACAAACAAATGCTGAAAAAATTCACCACTACCAAGCCAGCACTACGAGAACTGCTAACAGGAGCTCTAAATCTTGAAAGAAATCCTTGAAATACATCAAAATAGAATTTCCTTAAAGTATACATCTCACGGGACCTATAAAACAATCACACAATAAAAAAAAAAAGTATTCAGGCAACAATCACAATGAATAGAATAGTACCTCACATCTCAATACAGATGTTGAATGTAAATGGCCTAAATACTCCACTTAAAAGATACAAAGGCCGGGTGTGGTGGTTCACGGTTGTTATCTCAACACTTTCTGTGAGGCTGAGTCAAGTAGATCATGAGGTCAGGAGATTGAGACCATCCTGGCTAACACAGTGAAACCCCATCTCTTCTAAAAATACAAAATTAGCCAGGCATGGTGGCACGCACCTGTAGTCCCAGCTACTCGGGAGGGTGAGGCAGGAGAATCGCTTAAACCCGGGAGGCAGAGGTTGCAGTAAGCTGAGATTGTGCCCCTGCACTCCAGCCTGGGCAACAGAGCAAGACTCCGTCTCAAAAAAAAAAAAAAAAAAAAGATACAGAATGGCAGAATGGATTAGAAGTCCCCAACCAAGTATGTGCTGTCTTTGGGAGACTTACCTGACACATAAGGACTCACATAAACTTAAGGTAAAGGGTGAAAAAAGATATTCCATGCCAATGGACACCAAAAGCAAGCAGGAGTAGCTATTCTTATATTAGACAAAACAAACTTTAAAGCAACAGCAGTTAAAAAAGACAAAGAGGGACATTATGTAATGACAAAAGGACTCGTCTAGCAGGAAAATATCACAATCCTAAATATATATGCACCTAATACTGGAGCTCCCAAATTTATAAAAGAATTACTACTAGACCTAAGGAATGAGATAGATGGCTACACAATAATAGTGGGAGATTTCAATACTCCACTGACAGCAGTAGGCAGATCATCAAGACAGAAATTCAACAAAGAACAATGGACTTAAACTATATCCTAGAACAAATGGACTTAACAGATATTTACAGAACACTCTACCCAACAACTGCAGAATATACATTCTATTCATCAGCACATGAACATTCTCCAAGATAGATCATAAAATAGGACACAAAACAAGTCTCAACAAATTTAAGAAAAACCAAAATATTATCAAGAACTGTCTCAGACCACAGTGGAATAAAATTGGAAATCAACTTCAAAAAGAACCCTCCAAACCATGCAAATACACGGAAACTAAATATCTGCTCCTGAATGATTATTAGATTAACAATGAAATCAAGATGAAAACTTAAAAATTCTTTGAACTGAGCAATAACAGTGACACAATCTATCAAAACCTCTGGGATACAACAAAGCAATACTAAAAGGAAAGTTTATAGCATTAAATGCCTACATCAAAAAGTCTGAAAGATCACAAATAAACAATCTGAGGTCACACTTCAAGGAATTAGAGAAGCAAGAACAAATGAAACCCAAACCCAGCAGATGAAAAGAAATAACCAAGATTAGAAGAGAACTAAATGAAATTGAAACAAAAAATACCAAAGACAAACAAAATAAAAGTTGGTTCTTTGAAAGGATAAATAAAATTGATAACTCATTAGTGAGATTAACCAGGAAAAGAAGAGAGAAGATCCAAATAAGCCCAACTAGAAACAAAATGGGAGATACTGCAACTGATACCACAGAAATACAAAAGATCATTAAAGGCTACTATGAACACCTTTACATGCACAAACTAGAAAACCTAGAGGAGATGAATAAATTCCTGGAAATATACCACCCTCGTAGATTAAACCAGGAAGAAATAGAAACTGTGAACAAACCAATAACAAGAAGCTAGATTGAAATGATAGTTAAAAAGTTACCAACAAAAAAAGGCCAATACCAGATGGATTCACAATTGAATTCTGTCAGACATGCAAAAAAGAGTTAGTAACAATCCTATTGACGCTATTCCAAAAAATAGAGAAAGAGAGAATCCTCCCCAAATCATTCTATGAAGCCAATATCACTCTAATACCAAAACCAGGAAAGAATATAACAAAAAAAGAAAACTACAGACCGATATCTCTGATGAACATAGACGCAAAAATATTCAAAAAAATTAGCTAACAGAATAAAACCGCAGATCAAACAGAAAATCCACCATGATCAAGTGGGTTTCATACTAGGGATGCAGGGATGGTTTAACAACCGCAAGTCAATAAATGTGATCCACCGCATAAACAGAATTAAAAACAAAAATTACATGATCATCTCAATAGACGCAGAAAAAGCATTTGAAAAAAATCCAGCATCCCTTAATGATTAAAACTCTCAGCAGAATCGGCATAGAGGGAACATACCTTAAGGTAATAAAAGCCATCTGTGACAAACCCACAGCCAACATTATACTGAACAGAGAAAAGCTGAAAGCATTCCTTCTGAGAACTGGAACAAAACAAGAATGCCCACTTTCACCACTTCTATTCAACATAGTACTGCAAGTCCTAGCCAGAGCAATCAGACAAGAGAAAGAAAGGGCATCCAAATCAGTAATGAGGAAGTCAAACCATCGCTGGTTGCTAGTGGTATGATTGTATACCTAGAAAACCCTAAAGACTCATCCAAAAAGACCCTGAAACTGGTAAATGAATTCAGCAAAGTTTCAGGTTACAAAATTAATATACACAAATCAGTTGCTCTGCTATACACCAACATGTACCAAGCTGAGAATCAAATCAAGAACTCAATCTCTTTTACAATAGCTGCAAGAAATAAAATACTTAGGAATATGCTTAACCAAGGAGGTGAAAGACTTCTACTAGGAAAACTACAAAACACTGCTGAAAGAAATCATACACAACACAAACAAATGGAAACCCATCCTATGCTCATGGATGGGCGGAATCAATATTGTGAAAATGACCATAGTGCCAAAAGCAATCTATAAATTCAATACAATTTCCATCAAAATACCACCATCATTCTTCACAGAATTAGAAAAACAATCCTAAAATTCATGTGGAAGAGAAAAAGAGCCTGCATAGTCAAAGTAAGGCTAAGCAAAAAGAACAAATCTGGAGGCATTACAACACCTGACTTCAAACTATACTATAAGGCCATAGTCACCAAAATAGCATGGTACTGGCATAAAAATAGGCATATAGACAAATGGAACAGAATAGAGAACCGAGAAATAAAGCCCAATACTTACAATCATCTGATTTTTGACAAAGCAAACAAAAACAAAGTGTGGAAAGGCCACCCTATTTGACAAATGGTACTAGGATAATTGGCAAGTCACAGGTAGAAGAATGAAGCTGGATCCTCATCTCTCACCCTATCCAAAAATCAACTCAATATAAATCAAAGACTGAAATCTAAGACCTGAAACCGTAAAAATTATGGAATATAACGTTAAAAAAACCCTTCTAGACATGGCTTAGGCAAAGACTTCATGACCAAGAACCCAAAAGCAAATGCAACAAACATAAATAGATGGGATTTCATTAAAGTAAAAAGCTTCTGGCTGGGTGCAGTGGCTCACACCTGTAATCTCAGCACTTTGAGAGGCTGAGGCAGGTGGATCACGAGGTCTTGAGATCGAGATCACCCTGGCCAACATGGTGAAATCCATCTCTACTAAAAATGCAAAAATTAGCCGGGCATGGTGGTGTGCACCTGTAGTCCCAGCTACTCAGGAGGCTGAGGCAGGAGAATCACTTGAACCCAGGAGGAGGAAGTTGCAGTGAGCCAAGATCATGCCACTGCACTCCAGCCTGGGAGGCAGAGCAAGACTCTGTCTCCAAAAAAAAAAAAAAAAAAAGCTTTTGCATGGCAAAAGAAACAATCAGCAGAGTAAGCAGAGAACCCACAGAGTAGGAGAAAAATCTTTGCAATCTATAACATCCAAAAAAGGACTAATATCCAGAATCTACCAGGAACTCAAACAAATCAGCAAGAACAAAACAAACAATCCCATCAAAGAAACTGGGCAAAGGACATGAATAGACAGTTCTCAAAAGAAGATATACAAATGGCCAACAAACATATTAAAAAATGCTTAACATCACTAATTATCAGGGAAATGCAAATCAAAACTGTAATGCGATACCACTTTACTCCTGCAAGAATAGCCATAATCAAAAAATAAAAAAATAATAGATGTTGGTGTGGATGTGGTGAAAAGGGACCACTTTTACACATCGGTGGGAATGTAAACCAGTACAACCACTATGGAAAACAGTGTGGAGATTCCTTAAAGACCTAAAAGTAGAGCTACCATTTGATCCAGCAATCCCACTACAGGGTACCTACCCAGAGGAAATGAAGTCATTATACAAAAAAGATACTTGCACATGCGTGTTTATAGCAGCACAATTCACAGTTGCAAAAATATGGAACCAGTCCAAATGCTCATCAATCAACAAGTGGGTAAAGAAAATGTGGTATATGCATACCATGGAATACTAGTTAGCCATAAAAAGGAATAAAATGATGGCATCTGCAGCAACTCGTAAGTGGGAGCTAACCTATGCAGACACAAAGGCATAGGAATGATATGACGGACATCGGACTTGAAGGAACGGGAGAGAAGGGGGTGAGGGATAAAAGATGATACATTGGGTGCAATGTACACTGTTCCAGTAATGGGTGCATCAAAATCTCAGAAATCACCACTAAAGAACTTATTTATGTGACCAAATACTACCTGTTCCCCAAAAACTATTGAAATTTAAAAAATAATGATAAAATAAAAAAGAATCTGTGCTCTCTTCATAGTAATAAATTATTGAAATAATAATTTTAAAAAATGGGCTTGAGTCATAACTTGAATTCTCTTTAGCTAAATACTTTATTTTCCTCCCCTGTCTTGCTCCTAGCTTTCTCATTTTTTCCCCACCACTAATGGTATGCATGAAGTGTTCCATTAAATCTGCTCTCCATTGGCTTCCAACCAGGAAAATACTTGAATCAACTGACACTTCCTTCCTTACCAAGTAAAGGAAAATTCAACCAAACAGAATGGAGATAGCATTTGCACTTGGCCTTGAAAGAACGATGTCAACAGCTAAAAATGGGGGTAGAATAGATTTCCAGATCGAGTCATCCACTGCTGAGGGAAGCTAGTATATTACTGATGTCACCAATTACAAAAAAAAAAAAAAAAATCTTGGCAGTAGTGTGTGGCTAGGTTGGTACATGTTGGCAAATTAGAATGAGTACTGGATTGAGTAATCTAATGAGATTTGAATTCTGACTCTGCTACTAACTTACTTGTGTAATTGCCAATAAGTTACTTCACTCTTATAGACTTCACATTCCACATTTGTAAACTGAGTAGGTTGAGCTGAGTAAGCTTTTGTCATTCTTTCAGCTACGTAATTTTATGGAAAAGGAAATCCAACACAATATAGGACAAAACTATTTCTTAGAAAAATTGCAGTATGACTGCATTGAAGAAGGACTGTTTCGGAATGACAAGGAAGGAGCCCTTTGGCCCACTTTATCTTACATCCAAAGACTGAATTCATCTGTCACAAATGAGAAAAGTTCCATTTCAGGTATTCACATAGCCTTCATCTCACAGCTCCTACAGAGACTTCCTCAGCCCTTCTTGGGGCTGCTCACGTCCAGGAGAGAGTGAGGCAGTGTTATAAAGACCTAGTCAGGTTCATGTACTACAGAACACTGGTGGGCAATTCTTGCACCAGGGCTCTTAGGCATATTGGTCAAGGCTTTGCCAGGCCTGGATCACATTTCAATTTCATACCCTCGACAGTTTTGCTTTCTCCCACCTCCTTTCCCGAGTGTTGGACCACTGTGAGCATTTTGCACCTCAGATTCCATCTTGGTGTCTAATTCCAGTTAAACCAATCTGCAATAGTGGAATGAGGGACAGGTGTAATTAGACTCAAGAGACCTACACCACGGCACAAGGCAAGGTGATTTAGATATTCGAGCGTCTTAGAAGAAATGCCCTATCTTTATTTCTTGTTTGTTCTGAAAGATGATCTTCCTGTGGTTTCATGAGATACCAGGATTTTGCCATCATGCTCACTGAACACTGTTGATGGCATCTTCCAGGATTAACCATGCTCCAAATTTTGAATACCATCCCGATTCAATCAACTTTGACGACTGTATTATTGTTTATAGTTTTGATTTAAAAGCCTTTACAGCTCATGTTTGTTGCTGTAATATCACTGCTCTGTCTTCTATTTGGGCTTTGGTACCAAATTCACCCTGCTGTCTAAATGCAGACTGGGTAAATCACTCTCCCACTGTTGCATCCGACTGATGAATAGTCACCGCCACTCAAGATATAGCAGAGGACATTACTGCCCTCTGGTGGAAACATTGAAGACTACTCTAAGAGTGTCTCCCATGGAATGGAATTTTCACAGATGGGTTCATGTTGCAGCTTGAGTTGTAAATAAATACAGCCAGAAAAATTATCCTCATTTCCGGTTCTTGACATTTGGTTGACTGTGTATTTGCCTAATTTCCATCTTCTTCCCTGCTCTGTTATCCCTATCACAAACAGGTTTAGCCACCTACGAATCTTTAAAACATTAATCCACTAAGACATGGATCTCATCACCCAATGTATTTACAATAAAGCTTCCAACCTCCTTTTCAGACGCGGGAAAAAAGAAAACAAAAAAAACCACTTGAAACAGTAGAGCATTAAAAATGTGTTGTAAATAGACAACTATTTCCACTTTAGCCCTCCAAACGGATTCGGTTTTCTGGGGCTATGCCAATAGGCAAATAATTGACTTATTGTTGCTTTTTCTCCTCTCTACTAGATAATTCCATTAATATAAGAAACAAATCATTTATTAGCCTTCTTTGTCTGAGTAAGTGACTGAGTGCATATATTTTCTTCATGTGTGGGTGAAAGAGCGTAGAAGATAATGCTAATAATTCAATTTTAAGAACTTCTGTTGATTTCTTCAGTCTATTCTGCCTTCTTGGTATGACCAGAAGAAGAATACCAAGCAACTTGTCCCTTGAATTAAAGAGGAGCAGTTTATAAAAATTATACTACAGGCTAAGGAGCCAAACTTAGGTTTTAGCCTGAGCTCTAGTCCTTAACGTCCCTTAGCCTCAACTTCTTCATCTGCAAAATGGGGACAATGATCCTTTAAGGAGCTGTAGTGAGTATGAAATGAGATAACGTACACAGAGCTTAGGCACAGTGCCTGGTGCATATTAAATGCAGATAAATTATGGTTGACCTCAGTTTTCCATGGAGAATTTGTTCCAGGACTTCCTGTGGATACCAAAATCTCGAGTCCCTGACAGAAAATGGCAATAGTATTTTATACTATAGCATATTCATATTAAATACATAGCATTTAAAATATAGTATATTTTAAATCATTTCTAGATTACTTATAATACCTAGTACAATGTAAATGCTGTGTAAATAGTCATTATACTGTATTGTTAAGGGAATAATGGCAAGGAAAAAGTACATGTACCTCTTCAGTACAGATTTTTTTTTCCCCAATTCAAAAATACACGTTTTTTTCCCCAATAGTTTTGATCTGTGCTTGGTTGAATCCACAGATGTGGAGCCCATGAATATGGACAGCTGAATATACCTAATATTATTGCTATTGTTATTTTTAGTCAAGTGTTAATGAGGAAGAATTTGCTTTAAATGTCTAAAAATTCTAACGCTCTTAGTCTAAGCAATATTTGCCCATATATTTTCCTCTTACGATCTTCTAGATGGGTCATTTTCTGTGGAGATCTTTAACTTAATCTGCTCCAATTCTTTTACCTTCAGGAAGTGGCTGGTGTTGCCAAGTCATTGGGGTTCATGTCTATTCTCACTTACAAGACTCAGCTCAGAAGACTTCCCTGGCCTCCTTTATCTCTCTTGCCTTTCTACACCACACTTGCGTCCACCCACACCATACATACCGGTGGTCCATCTTCCTGTAACTGAAAATTGTTTAAGTGTGAGTATTTTGTCCATCTACTCTCAGCACCTAGGACGTGATTGATAAATGTAGTTTCCTATTAAGTGAAAATACTTCCCTAAACCTTGTCAGTTAGATGACAAAAATCCCAGAAAGATTCAAATATGGAGTTGAAGAGAATTGGGTTTCTTCTAAGTCACTGAGCCTCCTCAGTTCACAAAAGGAGGACTTATGAATTGGGTGATCTCATCCACAAAATTAGAATGATGGTTTAGTCAACACAAACAGATGTAATTCATACAGAACCCAAAGAGCACTACCTTGGAACAGCAATTCCATCCACTGAGATTCTGAGACTTTGCCTTACCAGGTTATTATACTTTGATTTAGTTGAGAAAAAAAGCATAGGTATATCATACCAATTCTATCACAAGCTTACTATTGTTATGGTTAGCTACAATAATCACACATCATAGCATATTTTTTTTTACAATGTATCATCAGTTTTAGGATGAGTGCAATACTTTAAAAATAAATAGTTATTAAAATGAAATAAAAATAAAGTATCCTATTATAGTAACAATAAGAATAGAATTCTCACAGGTTTCTGACTACTTAGGAATATAATATTTCTGCATTGAAATAGGCTTCTAGATCTGACATTATTACTGATGACATAAATTTAGCTTTTCAGTAACAAGGAAAACGAATATTATTGGTGACTGTATTAGTCCCTTCTCTCATTGCTATAAAGAACTACCTGAGACTAGGTGATTTATAAAGAAAAGAGGTTTAGTTGACTCGCAGTTCCGGAGGCTGTACAGGAAGCACACACAGCTAGGGAGGCCTCAGGAAACTTACTATCATGGCAGAAGACAAAGAGGAAGCAGGCATGTCTTATATGACCAGAAAAGGAGAAAGAGACAGTGAAGGGGGAGGTGCTACACACTTTCAAACAACCAGATCTTGTGAGAACTCACTCACTATCAAGAGAACAGCAAGGGGGAAATCTGCCCCCATGAGCCAGTCACCTCCCACCAGGCCCCTCTTCCAACACTGGGAGTTACAATTCCACATGAGATTTGGGCAGGGACACAAATCCAAACCGTATCAGTGACACATACTGAAATATTTTAAAAGAGGAGTTTAGATGAAAATTCATAGAGCTCTAGAGATACAATAAAGTGGAAAATTTTAACAGGGAAAAATGCATCACAAGCAAAATTGTTCGTGTTCTTTCTTCTTTTATGAAAAATGGATTTCCTTGGCCCTATTTCTTTTTATTTTATTTTATTTATTTATTTATTTTTGAGACAGAGTCTTCCTCTGTCACCCAGGCTGGAGTGCAGCGGCGCAATCTTGGCTCACTGCAAGCTCCGCCCCCCGGGTTCACACCATTTTCCTGCCTCAGCTTCCAGAGTAGCTGGGGCTACAGGCTGTCCCTATTTCTTAGCCTAATTTATACATTAAATAAAATATTTTCCCTGAGCTGGCATTATTACATTTTTTTCTTGTTTACTTATTTTTAAGAAAATAAACATCCAACTTATTTGCAGAACACACTTGACTTGAAAAGGCGTGAGAACAAAGCTGCCATTTTTGTAGTATTTTGTGTGTATCAAGTATTATGCCAAGAATTTTATAATTGTTATTTGACTCAATACACATGGCAGGATTACTACTGTTATATTCATTTCATTATACTGGGGAAGACAATAATGTTCAAAGTCACATCATAAGTTTTATAGTTGGACTCAAGTATATTTGATTTTAAATCTCTTTTTTTTTAGTAATTAATGCAGAGCCTCCCAGAGCTCAAGTGGTGTGCCAATCTACAAATTGTACCAACGATCCGGCATTAGAGTCCATCCATTTCCTCCCCAGTTTCCCTGAGTTTCTCATTTCCAAACAACTGAAGTGTGCTTGCTTTTCTCATCATTTTGAATTACAGGCTTCAGAAAGAAAAATTCACAAAGTCCTAGGTAGAAAACAAAAAAATCCTCCAAATCTCAGTCCAGAATTATTTCCTAAAGAAGTTTTCATTTAAGATCATCACTTTTTTAAAAAACAATATTCAAGATGCAGACAAAAATAGAAATTAAAATATAAACTTCCAGCACCCCCCAACTTCCTACCTACAGTTGCCACGTTTTACAAACAAAAAGTATAGAATGCCTAGTTAAATTTGAATTTCACATAAATAAGGAATAATATTTTCTGGTGTAAATATGTCCCACACCTACATATATACTCATACTAAAAAATCATGTGTTGTTTATCCGAAATTCAAACTAAGTATGTATTTTATCTGGCAACCTTACTTCTACTCTACCCATTGACTGTCTCCAGCTTCACACCCAATTGCTCAGTAGAACTTACATGTAATTAGGGTCTCATTCAGTAATGTCTTACCTAATGATTCTTTGTCCTTTCCTCATCAGTAGCAAACGGGACAATCTGAAGCATATTTACAAATACAATTACAGTCTATCAGTTGCCTTACACAGCAGAACTAATCCATAGAGAGAGGTGGGAAGTCCTGTACTTTATTAATAAACTCAGGTAAGGAGAAAAACCATTTCTGTGGTGTTTAAGTTGAACTTACATATTCTGTCACATTTCACTACAAGTGTAATAAAATAAAGCTATTACTCAACAGGAAATAAAGAAATAAAGATTTTGTAGGTAGCCTAAGCTACTCTTACTTTAAAAAGTAATCCTTTAAACATAAGTATCAATAAGAGTTTCCAAAACACTTAGTTGCAATGTTGTCCTATACTAAAAGATGTCATTTTATCCCGCCATAGTGAAATGGGCATCCTGTATTTTACCTGGCCTCATCAAGTCTCGATTTTTAAAAATGACCAAAATTGACGTGATCCGTTTATTGAAGGAAAGGCAATTTTGCTTTCGGAAGGCAACATTAATATAAATTTATACTTATGTCTTAGCAGTAAACAATCCCCAAAGGAATCAGATCTCCTAAGTAAATGTCAAGTGTGCTCTCTAAAGCACTATTAATCAAATTATGTAATTAAATATATGCTGTGCTTTGACATATTGAATTTTGGACCATTTTTACAAACCAAAGCTGTACTCCTGTAGAATATAAATGAGTTAATCAGTGCGAATGCAAAGTAACAAGGCCATTTTGATACGGTTTAATGTAAAGTGCTCTCTTTGCTTTAAAGGAGCACCAGTAACATATCACTTTTGTACTTTTTTTTATGAGTCCTTGCCACCCAGTTGACCAGGAATATGGGAGGATTTTAGGGAAGCTCCTATTAGCAAGTAGGCTAGGATGTTAACCATGGCAAGTGTCATAAGCTCTATAACTTAAAACACTTCAGCACAGACAATGTGATAATCTTCATGTATTAGTTTAAGTGACACTATAGGAGTAGTTTGTTGCCCTAATCTGAAAGTCACACTCCAGGCCTGATCAGCTAGCATTTAATCAGAAACATTCACACTCCAGAGGTTGCTACTGCAAGCCTTTCTGCTGTCATTATTTCCAATCAATACCAAAGACTTAAATTAGCATAAAGAATGCTAGGAAAAATGTTGGTGAAAATTTGTGGACTGTTAATTACACAACAGATGTTCAAAATAAGGGAATTCTCAATGACGAAAATCAAAATATATGAATTGACTAAAATATATTACATCTACTTCAACCCTCAAATGAATATGAGATTCTAGTAAGCCCTTTGCTTTTCGGAAAGCCTCCCAAAGATTGATTCTGTAACAAAGCTACGTCTGGCCACTTAGTTAAAGGATTTAGGTTACCTGATACTGATTATGAATCTAACTGATTTCTGCCTTTAGAATATTGTCACATTTGCCTTGAGTAAATATTTCATGCTAGGTCTTGTTAAAACACAGAATAGAACAGAGAGCCAGGAATTCACTAAGCATACAGAATGGATTGTATGAATTGTTTTACATCTGCTTCTTAATGTTTGTTTAATGGATCTCTGTATGCATGGTCAGCATTTGGTCTCAGGTTTGCTTTCTTTAACTTGATAGGGAGGTTGGAAGGTGATCACCTTTCTATACCGGTATTTATCAAAGAGCTGTACTTGACAAAATTGCTTAGGTCCAGCCATAGCAACAGATGTGCACTGGCATAGACCTGTGCACTAGATTTTCTGGGATACAAAAATATTCTAATCTAATCTACCAGCACTTCCTTTCCAAGAAAGTCTGGTGATCTGTCCTTGGACTATAACCAACATATCCCCTATTCTCTGCTGGGCTTTCCTAACGGCTTTAAAACAAACAAACAAACAAGAAAACAAAACAAAATAATAACAACAAACAGGCCAGGCACAGTGGCTCATGTCTGTAATCCCAGCACTTTGGGAGGCCTAGGCAGGATGATCACTTGGGCTCCGGAATTTGAGACTAGCCTGGGTAACATAGTGAGACTCTGACTATAAAAAAATCAAAATATTAGCCACTCCTGCTCCCTTCAACCCTGTTCTTAAGTGGATAATGTCTGGTAAAGCGAAAAACCAAAGCAGCTTTGGAAAGGCATGGAGCTCTTCACAGCTATACCACAGTCCAACCTGGGAGCCAGGAGGGAAGGAGCGCTCTCTGCCTTCCTAATACAGGGCAAGAGGTGGCGCTGAACTCCTCAGTCCTATCCTTCTTTTGATTTTTCTCAGTGGGAGTTGGAGTGGCTGAAGAGAAGGCAAGTGTATCATAGTATAACCATTGTATTCCTGTCACTTTTCTCCCAGTACCCAGAGATGATCATTCATGTGCTGATGACTGTGGCATTTAATTCTCCTGCCCCTGACTAGCTGGCGTACAAATCAGCATACTCAGTTATCTACCAGACATGTCATTCCCAACTCAGAGTCTGTCAATAATTTTTCATGGATCAGCATAGCCTTAAGAACAAAATCATAATTCCTTAGCTGGGCCCTCAAGGCCCTTCACATCTGACGCCTGACTACCACTCTAGCCCTGGCCTTTACTCATTCCCTCCTGCCTCCTCCCCAGCATAATATATCCCCCTTGGTCCAGCCATGGTGAACTACCTACAGGTACCTAAATATCACATCGATGCACAACTCTTTGCCGTCATGAGTAGATTTGCCTCTGCTTGAAATGCCTTCTCTTTTTTACAGCCCTTTGTTCTATATCATATCCATGTGACTCCATGTAACAGAATTCTGATTCTTAAATCTTGGACATTTGTACTAACTAGGAATCCAGATTTGTGGATGATATGTAATAGCTATATGATAACTCTATTTTTTAACCCTTATTTTGTCATGTGATAAAAATGGGGGAAAGACAAAGTAGGGATATGAATGAACTATCAAATATAATTTGGTGTTTTCCTACTATCTTACCAATTAACATGAGAGAGGCAAGTGCCTTTTATCATCCCAGACACCTCTTTAATGTAGCACTATTACCAGCCTAATTCCACAGATTATAAAGTAACATCTCAAACCTACCCACTTAATCACAGAATGTGATTAAGAGACCATCTGGAGTGACCTTAGAGACCATCTAATCTAACTCCTTAAATCCAATTAACTTTCCTTCCTTAATACGCTTTTAAAGGAAGAAAATTATAAACCTAGAAATAAATATTATGTTACTTGAAAGTTGAGCAATTACTAATAAAACTTTAAAACTCCTAAAAGTCATATTTTCTTGGGCAAAGGAAAACAATTCTCCATTTTCTGAATGATCCTATTTAATAACAAAAATTTTAACCTTAGAACGGGGGTCCCCAATGCCTGGGCCATGGACTGCTACCAGTCTGTGGCCTGTTAGGAACTGGGCTGCACAGCAGGAGGTGAGCACTGGGAGAATGAGCGTTATTGCCTGAGCTCCACCTCCTATCAGATCAATGGTAGCATTAGATTCTCATAGGAACGTGAATCCTATTGTGCACTGTGCATGTGAGGGATCTAGGTTGCATTGCACACTCCTTATGAGAATCTAACTAATACCTGATGATCTGAGGTGGAACAGTTTCATCCCGAAACCATCCATCCACTCCCACCTCTGGGTCTAGGAAAAAAATTGTCTTCCACAAAACCAGTCCTTGGTGCCAAAAAGGCTGAGGACTACTACCCTAGATGATAAGATATCTGGAGTTCACTGCTCTCTCATCTTGTAACCATTTAAACTGGCCTTAGATAGAAAAGCCAAGATCAAAATCAAGTTAGAGAAGTTTCCTCTTGCCACCTAGGAGGGTCATGTCATAAAGCAGCCCCCCTTCTAAAAAAAATTGGATTAGAAATAAAACTGGGCACTTATACACACAGACACACAGAGTACCTCGTAACTCCTCAACTGTTGCTGAGTTCTCGGAAACATTCCAAGTTCCTAGATCTCCTTTCTATCCCAGCATCAAGAATATGTTTTTAGGCCGGGCGTGGTGGCTCACGCTTGTAATCCCAGCACTTTGGAAGGCCGAGGCGGGCGGATCACGAGGTCAGGAGATCGAGACCACGGTGAAACCCCGTCTCTACTAAAAATGCAAAAAATTAGCCGGGCGTGGTGGCGGGCGCCTGTAGTCCCAGCTACTCGGAGACGCTAAGGCAGGAGAATGGCGTGAACCCGGGAGGCGGAGCTTGCAGTGAGCCGAGATTGAGCCACTGCACTCCAGCCTGGGCGACAGAGCGAGACTCTGTCTCAAAAAAAAAAAACCAAACAAACAAACAAAAAAGAATATGTTTTTAGACTGTGCTCCTGCTCTGATAGGTCTGCCTGTCAGGTCCAAGCAGCAGTTTATTTTCAAATTGTTGGGTGAGGATAGGTTGATGGAGGAGGAAGGGAAAGAAAGAAAATAATTGGACCAAGCACTCAGACAAGAAAGGAATTTACCTCAAGGCTTTTCAGGTTACGGTCAAGGGAGCTGAAAATTACATTTCAAACTTTCTTAGCCACCGTCAATTTCTCCTTTTTGAAATGAAGTTTCCCCATTTTTTTTTTACTTTGAATTATGCAATGTGTCTGATAAACACATTTCATGGAAGGTGTAAAAGAATAGTGTGGGAGAGGACGTGGGTGTGTGTGCATCCGTAGAGGCCAGGACATACATAACACACTACTTCTGAGTGTAAATTATAAATTATCCTGTATTCAGAGATTTCCAGAGCCAGGCCTCTGAGAAAGGAGATAGTGACCTAAATACAGTACTTCTTTGTGCCTGATCTCATTTAGCCTTATCCATGAGGGGATTACAGGGACTGTCTGCTCATGGTTGTCAGCGAAGTACAGTGAATGGCTTGGGCGATGGGCTTCCTAACCATTCCACTTACCCCCATCTCTTTGCCTCCCCCAACACAAACACAAACACAAACACGATTACAGCCAGAACAGGCATATGGATGGAAGCAGTAGCTTCCATTAGGGCTCTGGAACTGGCTGTCAAAAGCATTTTGTATATTAATATTAGAGATTGGAACGACTTCGTTAATCATTTTCCCCCAGGTATCTACCACAATATCTACTACCCAATGAAGATTTGTTGAATGAATGAATAAAAAGAGAATACATTGCTTGCTATATCAGAATTCTAATTCTTTGTATTTTATTCCTTCTTTTTCGATACTGAGGTATTCATGATTTATTAGTCTGTGAGGAGTTATTGAGACTAAGTTATTGGTATGTTTTAATAAAAATAATATGCATTTATCATTTTAAAAAGTCAAACAAAACAAAAAATAGAAGTTTAAAATAACTTGAAAGCCCATAAACCAGGACTATTGATGAGCATTTTTATATACATTTTCATGTAGAAACACATAAGTATATAAAATGTTTCATACATATATAAGTAGGTATATCTATACATATGTCTATTAAGATATAGCATACTAGTGAGCATTTTTCTAAATATCTCTTTATAAAAATATACAAACATAAAATATGAATTGTATAAATATATGTAATTTTGTCTAGATATCTCTTCTTAGAAATATATAAAGATATACATATAAAAATGATATTTTACATCAAAGGGATTCTTTCACTTTATACATTTGTTACTTATTTTTTTAATCAATGGTATGTACATAGTATATTTTCTTTTTTTCTCCTTTTTGAAATGGAGTTTCACTCTTGTTGCCCAGGCTGGAGTGCAATGGTGTGATCTCACCTTACTGCAACCTCCGCCTCCCATGTTCAAGCGATTCCCCTGCCTCAGCCTCCCTAGTATCTGGGATTATAGGCACGTGCCACCATGCCCGGCTAATTTTGTATTTTTAGTAGAGATGGGGTTTCTCCAACTTGGTCAGGCTGGTCTCGAACTCCCAACCTCAGGTGACCCACCTGCCTCGGCCTCCCAAAGTGCTGGGATTAAGGTGTGAGCCACCGCGCCTGGCCTGTACATGGTATATTTTCAAGTCAGTAACATGATTTATGCAACATAACTTTTAAAGCATTTTCTGTACCCCAACAGATTTACTTGCCCAGCATTTCTGAGGGACCTGGAGTTGGTTTTAACCTTTTTTTTTCTTTTCTTTTCTTTTTTGATGCAGGGTCTCGCTCTGTCACCCAGGCTGGAGGGCAGTTGCATGATTTCGGCTCACTGCAATCTCCACCTCCTGGGTTCAAGCAATTCTCTGCCTCAGCCTCCCAAGTAGCTGGGATTACAGGTGCCCACCACCATACCCGGCTAATTTTTGTATTTTTAGTAGAGATGGGGTTTCACCGTCTTGGCCAGGCTGGTCTTGAACTCCTGACCTCGTTATCCACCCACCTCAACCTCCCAAAGTGCTGGGATTACAGGTGTGAGCCACCATGCCTGGCCAGTTTTAACCTCTTTAAGTATCCTTACTAGGAAACAGATCACTAGTAGCACCTATCTCATAGCTTTTCATTTTTTGGTGAATATTAGATGATTTATAGAAAGCTCCTAATATTTACACCCCAAACTTTTCACTAAAAAATTATTAGCCTGCAGTTTTTTAAAGGAATTAATGACAACACAGTTGTCTCCCAGATTCATTCTTTTGTTGCCATTTCTATTTTTACAGATTTGAAATTCCAGCTACCAGTATCTACATGGGATATTTCAAATCTCATGCCTAGTAATATAGTTAGAAAATAGAAAGTATTGACGCTGGTACTAACTGTAAAATACAATGTAATTGAAATTAGGAATTTTGGTTAAAATGAGAGACACCTGATATGGTTTGGATGTTTATCTCCTCCAAATTTCATGTTGAAATGTGATCTCTAGTGTTGGAGGTGGGACCTAGTGGGAGGTGTTGAGGTCATGGGGGCAGATCCTTCATGAACGGCCTGGTGTCTTCTCTGCTGTAATGAGTGAGTGCTCACTGCATTAATTCACATGAAAGCTGGTGTTTTAGAAGAGCCTGGCATCTCTCTCTTGCTCCCTCTCTCGCTCCCTCTCTCATCGTGTGACATGACTGCTCTTCCAGCACACTGTATGTATCCAACCACAATGCTTATGAGGCTGTATCACAATTGTTTAATTACTATTTTCCATCCTGGCCTGGAAGGAAAGCAAACACTGTTCTACAGTGTTCATCATTGTCTTCCCCATGACCTAACATAACACCTGGTAGATAGGAGTCACTCAATAACTATTTTTTTGAATTAGATTTCTATGAACAGAAATACTACAGATATATCTTCCTACCAAGAGAGGGAGAAGTCAGCGGGATATGCACATATCTTTCCCTAAAATGTATCTTTATGGTTTCTCCTCTTAAAAGAGATATAGAAAATAAGGCTATCAGCCCATTGTCTAATATGTTAAGTACTCAACAAACACTTGGAATAAAGGAAGAATGAATGTGCAAATGTTCCAGCCTCTATTTTCTAACAGCACTCTCCTGTAACATGTATTGCAATGGAGATGCAAATTTTACTCATAACACACTCCAGTGTGCGAAGAAAATGATGTTGTGTGGCATTGGCCTGTGGCCTTGAAGTTCCCACTTCTTGTGGTCTGGGGCCTCCACTGCTCTCCTCATCCTCTCAGCACTTCTGCATTTATTCTACTGGAATAAAAAGGCATTTCTCAATCCCAGGCATTTCATTTGCAGGCCATGAGGAGCCAAGAGTATAGCCTCAGGCTCATATATTTAGTCTCTCTCCTCCTCAAATCCACACTCTCCCTCCATTAATGTTGGATGTGGCACTGAGCCAAGTGCATCAATTCTCCTGTCGGCCTGCAGCCTCCCTCAGGCCGTGCCCAGGAAAGCGTACCCTGATTTCCAGCATTCTTGATTTCCCAATATGTATTCGAAGTTTCTGCCACATCAAACTCATTCAAAGCTGGACCTGTGAAAGAGAAAATGCTGACATGAGATCTGTCCTCTTGCCCTCTCACTCCTCTAATGGAAAAGAAAAGCTTTTCTGTCTCACGAGAATATACTGAGTTTTCTCTTTGTGTTTCTTTCTGAGCTTACTTTTCTCCTAGACTCATTGTCAGCACTGTTACAGTAGGTAGCTAGTTAGACATAAACAGGGCAGGAGAGGGCTCCCCACAACCCCCAACCCCCAACCAGGAATGTCAGGAAACCTTCAGGTGATGCTCTGGTGGATGTTAACTGTTTCTCTAAAAGAATAATAGGTAGCAGCCAGCACCAGGGAAAGGCAGGCTCCCAATACGTAGGAAAAGCCTGAAACTGGTGATCGGTAGCTTCCCGATAAGATCTTAGGAGTTGGGTGAGTGGGCTCACACAGGCACACGAAGAGGCAAAATGGCAGAGGTTAAGTGGTATATGATGCCTTAGGGACTTCTGACTGGTAAGGGAAGAGGGAAGAACGCCTCAGGTGAGCATGCATAGGACTCTAGTAAACACACTTTGCATGCTCCCCTCCCAAGTGCAGGCAGGCCCACTGCACTTATGGACAGCCCTTCCCTTGGGGGAAGAATCAGGGCAGAAGGGATGCAAGACCCTGGAAGTATGCCAGCATATAAAACCCCAACTCAATAGGTCCAACTGTTCCTTTAATCTCTCAAGTCACCTGCTTGGTCCTCTTCCAAGTATACTTTCATTTCTTTTGTTCCTGCTCTAAAACTTTTTAATAAACTTTCACTCCTGCTCTAAAACTTGCCTCAGTCTCTCCTTCTGCCTTCTGCCTCCTCTAATGAATTTTCTCTTCTGAGGAGGCAAGAACTGAGGTGTCTGTAGACCCATGTGTATTCACCACCACTAACATACTTTGGTGCCCTGTTTCAGATATGTTCCAACACTAACAGCACCATCGCTCAGGAGAATTTTGAAAAACCAAGATGGGCCAGGCACGGTGGCTCACACCTGTAATCCCAACACTTTGGGAGGCTGAGGCAGGTGGATAACGAGGTCAGGAGTTCAAGATCAGCCTGGCCAAGATGGTGAAACCCTGTCTCTACTAAAAACTACAAAAATTAACCAGGTGCGGTGGCAGGCACCTGTGATCCCAGCTACTCAGGAGGCTGAGACAGGAGAATTGCTTGAACCCGGGAGGCAGAGGTTGCGCCACTGCACTCCAGCCTGGGTGACAGAGTGAGACTTTGTCTCAGAAAAAAAAAAAAGAAAAAAAAAAGAAAAACTAAGGTGGGCAAAAGATTTCTAGATGCACTTTCAATGGAATGCTGGGTCTGTATGCTTGCTTATACTTTTTGTCTTTGGCTATTTTACGATTCTGTACATTGAAGAGGGTAATTATTCTTGTTTATAGAATTGCAAATGAAGTTTCACCAGTTTGATTTCCACCCTATATGAACAATTATTCCAAACAATACATTTTATTGTTCCTCCAGTTTTACATCTATGAGCAAATTCATTTCAGTATCCCTGATTACCTTTAATATCTTCAGTTTATCCTTTGAACATCTTACTGTTTATCTAACAAGTTAGTAAGTTAAAGGAGCTAATAAGTGAAACTTTTGACATGTGTATATTTAGTATCTGTATAAGAATCATGATTTTATCTTTGTATTTTAACTTCATCACTCACCTTTTGTCACATAAGTCAGCAACCTCTGTATTTCTATTCCTCAACAAGCCAAATTCAGTGAATCACCAAAGTCAAACAACTCTGCGTTTACAGCACCTTGTGTCCTCTCTATTCCTCATAATCAATGCCATTTTGTTAATTCTAGCATTTATTTTCTCGATTTAGTTATGTATATCTCCCAAATTCAATATTTCTCCTAAAAATCTAAATTTCTAGACCAAAGCATCATAAGGTACCCCATAAATACACATGATTATTATTTGTCAATTAATTTTTAATTAAATTTCTGACAACCATTGGGGTGATCAATTTAATATGCAAATTAGATTCAGCTCCACCTCTGCTTAAAACGACATGGTTTCCCCATTTTTCCAAGATAAGTAAGGTTCCCAGGCAAGGATCAAAAAGCTTTTCCTCATCGGCTTTCTGCCTCCCTCCAGAGATTTTTCTCTCCCTCCAGAGATTTGTCTCCTGAGATCAGCAAGACTGAATTATTTTCATTTCCCTGGAAACAAACCCCTACACTTCCTTCAGTGTGACTTTATTTATATTTTTAATTATTTATTTTTATTGCAATAGGTTTTTGGGGAACAGGTGGTGTTTGGTCACATGAATAAGTTATTTAGTGGTGATTTCTGAGGTTTAGGTGCACCCATCACACCCGAGCAGTGTACACTGTACCCAATATGTAGTCCTTTATCCCTCATTCTGCCTCCCACCCTTTGCCCCAAGTCACCAAACTCCATTGTATTGTTCTTATGCCTTTGCATCCTCATAGCTTAGCTCATACTGATGAGTGAGAATATACAATGTTTGGTTTTCCATTCCTGAGTTAATTCACCTAGAATAATGGTCTCTGATTCAATCCACATTGCTGCAGATGCCATTATTTCATTCCTTTGTATGGCTGAGTAATACTCCATACTGTGTATGTCAACAATTTTTTTATCCACCCATTGACTGATGGGCATTTGGGCTGGTTCCATATTTTTGCAACTGTGAATTGTGCTGCTGGAAACATGCATGTGCAAGTATCTTTTTCATATAATGACTTCTTTTCCTCTGTATAAATACCCAGGAGATGGATTGCTAGATCAAATAGTAGTTCTACTTTTGGTTCTTTAAGGAACCTCCACATTGTTGTCCATAATGTTTGTACTAGTTTACATTCCCACTAACAGTGTAAAAGTGTTCCCTTTTCACAACATCCCCACCCACAACTATTACTTTTTGATTTTTTGATTATGGCCATTCTTGCAGGAGTAAGGTGGTATCCCATTATGGTTTTGATTTGCATTTCCCTAATCATTAATGGTGTTAAGCATTTTTCATATGTTTCTGGTCATTTATGTATCTTCTATTGTGAATTGTCTATTCTTGTCATTAGCCCACTTCTTTGATGAGATTTTTTTTTTTCTTGCGGATTTGTTTGAGTTCTTTATAGATTCTGGAGATTAGTCCTTTGTCAGATGTATAGATTGTGATTCTCTCCCACTCTGGGTTGTCCGTTTACTCTGCTGATTGTTTCTTTTGCTGTGCAGAACCTCTTTAGTTTAATGAAATCCTGTCTATATATCTTTGTTTTTGTGGCATTTGCTTTTGGGATCTTGGTCATGAAGTCTTTGCCTAAGCAAATGTCTAGAAGCAAATGTCCAATGTTATCTTCTAGAACTTTTATGGTTTCAGGTCTTAGATTTAAGTCTTTTGGCCCAGCGCAGTGGCTCATGCTTGTAATCCCAGCACTTTGGGAGGCCAAGGCGGGCGGATCACGAGGTCAGGAGATCGAGACCACGGTGAAACCCCGTCTCTACTAAAAATACAAAAAAATTAGCCGGGCATGGTGGCGGGCGCCTGTAGTCCCAGCTACTCCGAGAGGCTGAGGCAGGAGAATGGCGTGAACCTGGGAGGCGGAGCTTGCAGTGAGCCAAGATTGCACCACTGCACTCCAGCCTGGGTGACAGAGCGAGACTCCGTCTCAAAAAAAAAAAAAAAAGATTTAAGTCTTTGATCTATCTTGAGTTGATTTTTGTATAGTGAGAGATGAGGATCCAGCTTTATTCTATTACATATGGGTTGCCAATTATCCCTGCACCATTTGCTGAATACAGTGTCCTTTCACTACTTTATATTTTTGTTTGCTTTGTTGAAGATCAGTTGACTTTAAGTATTTGGCTTTATTTCTGGGTTCTCTATTCTGTTTCATTGGTCTATATACCTATTTTTATACCAGTACCATGCTGTTTTGATGACTGTGGCCTTATAGTATAGCTTGAAGTCCAGATTTGTTCTTTTTGCTTAGTCTTGCTTTGGCTACATGGGCTCTTTTTTAGTTTCATATGAATTTTAGGGTTGTTTTTTCTAGTTCTGTGAAGAACGATAGTGGTATTCTGATGAGAATTGCATTGAATTTGTAAATTGCTTTTGGCAGCATGGCGATTTTCACAATATTGATGCTACCCATCCATAGGCATGGGATGTGTTTCCATTCATTTCCATAATCTATGATTCCTTTCAGCAGTGTTTCATAGTTTTCTTTATAGAGGTCTTTCACCTCCTTGGTTAGGTATATTCTTAAGTTTTTTTGGTTTTTTTATTTGTTTGTTGGTTTATGTTATTTTTTATAAGTCCTGTGAGATTTATACTTTAAGGAGATTCCATTTTGGTATACTTTGAGGATTTGTTTCAAGATTTGGAGCTCCGTTTAGCAGTTCTTGTAGTGCTGGCTTGGTAGCAGTAAATTCTCTCAGCATTTGTTTGCCTGAAAAAGACTATATATTTCATTTATGAAGCTCAGTTTCACTGGATACAAAATTCTTGGCCTTCAATTCTTTTGTTTAAGGAGTCTAAAAATAGAAATAGGACCCCAATTTCTTCTAGCTGTAGGGTTTCTGCTGGGAAATCTGCTGTTAATCTGACAGGTTTTCTTTTATAGGTTACCTGATACTTTTGCTTCACAGCTCTTAAGATTCTTTCCTTTACCTTGACTTCAGATAACCTGATGACTATGTGCCTAGGCACTGATCTTTTTGTGATGAATTTCCTAGGTGTTCTTTGAGCTTCTTGTATTTGAATGTCTAGATCTCTAACAAGGCCAGGGAAGTTTTCCTCAATTATTCCTTCAAATATGTTTTCCAAACTTTTAGATTTCCCTTCTTCCTTGGGAACACCAATTATTCTTAAGTTTGGTTGTTTAATATAATCCCAAACTTCTTGGAGGCTTTGTTCATTTTCTTAAAATTCTTTTTTCTTTGTCTTTGTTGGATTAAGCTAACTCTAAAGCCTTGTTTTCAACTTCTGAAGTTCTTTCTTCTACTTGTTTGATTCTATTACTGAGACTTTCCAGTGGATTTTGCATTTCTCTAAGTGTGTTCTTGATTTCCAGAAGTTGTGATTAATTCTTATTTATGCTATCTATTTCACTGGAGATTTTTCCATTCATATCCTGTATCTTTTTTAAAAAATATTCTTTACATTGGACTTCAACTTTCTCTGGTGCCTCCTTGACTAGCTTAATAATTGACCTTCTGAATTCTTTTCTGGCAATTCAGAGATTTCATCTTGGTTTGGATCCATTGCTTATGAGCTAGTGTGATCTTCTGGGGGTGTTAAAGAACCTTGTTTTTTCATGTTACCAGAATTGTGTTTCTCATTCCTTCTTATTTGAGTAGACTATGTTTGAGGAAAGATCTGGGGTCAAGAGCTGCTGTTCAGATTCTTTTGTCCCACAGGGGGTTCCCTTGATGTGGTGCACTCCTCTTTCCCCTAGCGATGGGGCTTCCTGAGACCTGAACTGCAGTTATTGTTACTTCTCTTCTGAATCTAGTCACCCAGCAGAGCTACCAGTCTCCTGCCTGGTACTGGTGTGTGTCTGCAAAGTGTCCTGTGATGTGATCCATCTTTAGGCCTCTTAGCCATGGACACCGGCGCCTAGTCTGTTAGCAGTAGCAGGGTAGTAAATTGGACTCTGTGAGGGTCCTTGGTTGTATTTTTGTTAAATATACTAATTTTGTTTTGATTGGCCTCCAGTCAGGAGGTGGCGCTTTCAAGTGCACATCAGCTGTGGTTGTATAGGGAGGATATAATCTTGCCCTAGAGGAGGTGGGGGATGGGCCCTACAGCTCCCAGGAGATGAGGTCCTTTGTCTTCAGCTACCAGGGCTCGTAGAGAAAGACAATCAGGTGAGGGCACAGTTAGGCGTCTGAGCTCAGACTCTCCTTGGGTGGGGCTTGCTGCAGCCGCTGTTGGGGGAAGGGGGTGTGGTTCCCAGCCCAATACAGTATGTTCCCAAGGAGGATTATGGCTGTCTCTGCTGCATCACACAGGTTATCAGGGAAGTGGGGGAATGCCAGCAGCCAGAGGCCTCACCCCACTCTCACACAACTTGCAGCTCAAAAAGCCAGTCTCACTCCCACCGTGCCCCACCGTGCCCCACCGTGCCCTAGCACTGAGTTTATTTCCAGTCAGCTGGTTAGCAGGGCTGAGAACTTGCCCCAAGCTATAAGCCTTCCAGCTGAGAAAGCAAGCCAACTCACAGTTCCTCTGCTGTCCCACGGAGCCCGCGGGGGTAATCCACCTCCTTCAAAGGGTCTGTGGATTCTCTCGGCTTTCCTGGTATGTACCTGCAGTACTTCTTGGAGCAAAAGTTCATGATGTGGGTCTCCACACACTGCTCTTTCCCTCTGATTGGAAGCTGCAAGTTAGTTCTGTCTCCTATCCACCATTTCCCCCCACCCTTTTTTAATATACATTTCTCTGCCCATCAATTCTCTTGGGTCCTGAGTTAGGCAGCCAGGCCTTCAAGCCTCCCGCCCCACTGATCAGCTGCCCTCTGCCCTTGCCTCTGCTTCCTGAATATCTATCTTTATTCCCTCTGCCTGTGTCCAGCACAGTCTGGCACTGCCCTGATTCCTCAGTGTTACTTTTACCATATTCTATTGCAGATAACTGCTTTATTTGTCTATGTCTTCCATGAGACTGTAAACTTCAGAAGTCAGTAATCGTGTTCATATTTGTATCACTTTTCTATTGTTGTGTAACAAATGATTGCCCACATACCAGTTTAAAAAAATACACATTTATTATCTTAGTTTCTGTGTGTTGGGAATCCAGGCTTGACTTGATTGGATCCTCTGCTTAGGGTCTCCAGAGGCTGCAATCAAGGTACCTGCTTGCAGCAGGGTCTCCAGAGGCTGCAATCAAGGTACCTGCTTGCAGCAGATGGTTTGAATCATTGAAAATGCAGAGGCATTTGAACCAGAGCAACTCCATCTTGAATAGAGACTGGGTAAAATAAGGCTGAGACCTGCTGGGCTGCATTCCCGGGAAGTTAGGCATTCTTACTCACAGGATGAGATAGGAGATCAGCACAAGATACAGGTCACAAAGGCTGCTGATAAAACAGGATGCGGTAAAGAAGGCATCTGAAACCACTGAAGGCAAGATAGTGATAAAAAGTGTTTTCTAGTCATCCTCACTGCTCATTATATGCTAATTATAATGTATTAGCGTGCTAAAAGTCACTCCCACCAGCACCATGACAGTTTACAAATGCCATGGCAATGTTAGAAAGTCACCCTATTCGGTCTAAAAAGAGGAGGAACTCTCACTTTCAGGAAATCTCCACCCCTTTCCTGGGAAACTCATGCATAATCCATGCCTTGTTTAGCATAAAATCAAGAAATAACTATAAGTGCTCTTAGTCCTGCAGCCCATGCTGCTGCTCTTTCTATGGAATAATCATTTTTTTTTTCAAATTTTGACTCATTTATTTAATTAAAATTATACTATGTATAAAACAGCAATCTATATGCAGTGATTTAATGCATCATAATACATACATTTATCTTTACAAAGTCAGGACGCAAGTTCCAATGATTATGACTATAAAATTTTTATTAAACATTTCCATAAGTGACTTCGGAATAATCATTCTTTTATTGCTTTACTTTCTTTAAACTTGCTTTCACTTTATTCTGTGGACTTGACCCAAATTCTTTCTTGTGCAAGGTCCAAGAACGCTTTCTTGGGGTGTGGATTGGGTCCCCTTTCTGGTAACATCTTTTTTTTTTTTTTTTTTTTTTTGAGACAGAGTCTGGCTGTCGCCCAGGCTGGAGTGCAGTGGCGCGATCTCGGCTCACTGCAGGCTCCGCCCCCCCGGGGTTCACGCCATTCTCCTGCCTCAGCCTCCCGAGTAGCTGGGACTACAGGCGCCCGCCATCTCGCCAGCTAATTTTTTGTATTTTTAGTAGAGACGGGGTTTCACTGTGTTTGCCAGGATGGTCTCGATCTCCTGACCTCGTGATCCGCCCACCTCGGCCTCCCTATCTGGTAATATCTTGACTAGAAAAGGCTCTGCCTCTAAACTCCTTCAGGTTGTTGACAGAGTTCATCTCCTTGCGCTATAGAATTCATGGTAAATTGCTTCTACAAAGCCAGCATAGGAGAGAAGGGTAAGGGGGTGGGAACGGGGTGAATGATGAGAAATTACTTAATGGGTACAATGTACATTATTTGGGTGATGAATACCCTAGTTCCCAATCTTTTTGGTAGCAGGGACCAGTTTTGTGGAAGACAATTTTTCCACGGACTTGGGGGTAGGGGATGGTTTTGGGATGAAACTGTTCCACATCAGGTCATCAGGCCATTAGTGAGATTCTCATAAGGAGTGTGCAGCCTGGATTCCTTGCATGTGCAGTTCACTATAGGGTTCGCTGTCCTATGAGAATTGAATGCCCCAGCTGATCTGACAGGAAGCGGAGCTCAGGCAGTAATGCTGGTGCTCACCTCCTGCTGTGCAGCCTGGTTCCTAACAGGCCACAGACCAGTATCTGTCTGTGGCCCAGAGGTTGGGGACCCTTGCCCTAAAGCCCTGATTTGACCAGTATACATTCTGTTCATGTAAAAAAAATTGCACTTGTACCCCCAAATTTTTACAAATAAAAAACAAAATTTTAAAAAGGGAACCTCTGGATATTTATTTAAAAAGCTAGCATGACTGAGTTTTATATAAAACAATTAACAAAATCACAGTGTGACAACCTATCACTATATTCTACTGGGGAGAAGCAACTCTTCCAATGGTACTTAGTCTTTTAGGCCAGCTCTTGGTTGAAGATTATGCAAAAGAATTTTTGTTTATTGTTCCCAGGCATTTTCCTTCATTATTTTCTCTGGGGACTATTTATTACTCAGCACATAGCTAACAGTCTGTTTGGGTCTAATCAAAGCCCCTTCCTTATGAGGCATGCACACACGCACACGTGAGTCTGTGTATGTCTTTTTTGTGTGTGGTCTGCGTATGGGTGTGTGGTGTTTGTATTATGTGTGCGTGTACATGTTGTGTGTTGCAGGCATGCATGTGTGTGTACATATACATGTGTGCATTTGTGCTCATGTGTATGTGTTGGGTGTGTGTGCAAGTGTGTTGTGTGTGTGTTCTGTGTGTTTCAATTTAGCAGCTGGCCAGCATTACTAGCTGCACCTGCTACATTTTCAGCTCCAATCTGTCATTCCAATGGTTCAATTTGTGGAGAAGAAAAAGGTGTAGCTACCCATTTTCTTACTCACCTCAGCTGTCAGCCAGTCTGTGACATGCCAAATGGAGTTCACGTGTATTCTCACAGCCTTCCCACATTCCAGGAACTGGCTGTTTCAAAGGAAGTGTTTTTGATATATTACCTGAGGTTATGCAAACATTTTTGGGCATCTTACAAGGTACAATTTCCACTCTCAGCTACCTGCCTCAGTCTGTCTGTGTTGGAAAGCTTTTTTTCATGGGTTATAATTGAGTTCAATTATTAGGGCAACACAGGGCTACCTTTACTCTACTTTAACTGGGAGTAATGTGAAGGAGTTTTCCAAACACATTGCTATCTTCATTTATATGCAGTGGGCCTCGCTAGGTCTCACACAGCCTTTTCAAGGTCTGATCATCACCCTTTAGCCACACTTTTACTCCCCCTAACAGATGCTAGCTCCAGACATACAGAATTTATTTTAATTTATATATTTATACTCCACTTTAATTTTAATATATATTTAAATGTAGAACCACTTACCGATGCCTGAATGTGTGATGCTCTTCCTATATCATTTCCTATGTACATGCTTCTGCTTAAAACATATTTCTCCTGCCCTTTTAAACTGATTACTTCAAGACTCAAGTGGTATTGTATCTGGAAATTCTTTTATTACACCCCCTCAACTCAGGTTAATCTGCCTTAAAATAATATTCTTTTAAGATAACTATTAGTTTATGGATTTGTCTTCCCTAATAGTGAGCTCCTTGAGGAAGGTAATTTGTCTAGTATGCTTTGCATCAGCAGAGTCTAGGATACTGCCTGACCATAAGATGCTCTTAGTAAAAGTCAATTGAACTATTATGTTCATTAAAGACACAAAAATAATGTTTCACACTGCAAACCCTGTTTTTTATGGAATGCTACCAGAGACCTCACTCTAGATTGACATTGGATTATTGAAATTAGTGCCGAGACCAGCGCAGTCATGGAGACCCTAACCCAGCAGCACTAAAGGAATTAAAGACACACACACAGAAATATCGAGTGTGGAGTGGGAAATCAGGGGTCTCACAGCCTTTAGAGCTGAAAGCCTCGAACAGAGATTTACTCACATATTTATTGACAGCAAGCCAGTGATAAGCGTTGTTTCTATAGATTATACATTAACTAAAAGTATTCCTTATGGGAAATAAAGGGATGGGCCAAAGTAAAGGGATGGGCTCTGGCTAGTCATCTGCAGCAGAAGCATGTCCTTAAGGCACAGATCGTTCATGCTATTGTTTGTGGTTTAAGAAAGACTTTAAGCGGTTTTCCAGGTGTTCCTTGCCTTCATTCCGGTAAACCCACAACTTTCCAGCGTGGGCATCATGGCCATCACAAACATGTCACAGTGCTGCAGAGATTTTGTTTATGGCCAGTTTTGGGGCCACTTTATGGCTAGATTTTGGGGGCCTGTTCCCAACAAATTAGCAATTCATCTAAAAAGGTTGTCATTCAATCCATTACACAGTTTATTGGCAAGGAAATTGTTAGACTTTGCTAAACAATTTGCAGAAAAAAAATTTACCTGAACCATTCTCTACTTTATGAGTTGGTTAACCATATCAGTAAAGAAATTATGTTAATTTGGAATTATTTTTCACATTGTACCCATATTGAGTCCAGTGTAAAAGTTGCTACATGATGGCTTTCCCTTCCCAGGACTATTTTTTACCACCTTCTGGTAATTGCTACCATTTTCTTTGGTAATAATGTCCCCTCCCTACACCAACCATGTTATTCTAGTGGAGACGGCCAATAATATTCTGCCCTTTCCCACCTCCTTGTCATAAAATGGGTCCATTTCTCGGCACAGAGCAATCCTGATATGCAATATTATGACTCAGCTGGATTAGTCACCAGCCTTCGTTGGGATTCTCTGGCAGCTACAGGCTGGGATAAGGCTGTCCTTCTGGACCATGATCTCTGACATGTGGAGAGGCCCATGAAGACACAGCCTTCAAACAAAGAAAATAAGAGTGATAACAAGAGTCACATTTCAGCTCTCATTTCGAGTTGCTGAGATCCAGGTCGTTGTCCTCAACCCTGTAAGTTTCCTTTTTTGCTGTGAGCCAGCCTATTGTGCCTCTTTTTAAAAAATACCATTTTCTGCTTAGGCTAGTGTATGTTGGATTTCTGACAGTAGCAGTTAAATGTTTTCCTGAAGGGCTTCACTAAGGAAGCAGCAGAGGAAGCATTTTCTCAGGTTTACGTTCTGCAGTCTGCCAACACGCTGTGCCTTTTCATTTCAGCTCTATGGAAAGAGTCCCTATAAGACATATGTCCTTTTCCCATTCACAGTAAAGATTCACAGAGTTTTATAGTTTGAGGAATATAGGTTAAGATCAAAATAGGGGCAATGACTTCAAAAGTGAATAGCTATATTCCAATCAATGCATAAAAAAGAAGTGGGGGATGAAGATTTATATTGCAAACAGTGTCTGAAGTTTACAAAATTATTTAACAAATGATTTCTTTAAATAATGAGTTTCTGTTGGGGTATTTAAAACGTACATTGGCTAATTCAAACTTGTGAGGACTATTTTGTACACATTAAACAAACAAGGAAGACCACCTGTGAATTGCTAAAGAAGCGCATCAGCCTTTCCTTAGATCATGCACAGGTAAAACAATGTTTTATAGATTCTAAAATCTATGGCCATGATCCTACAACCAGAAGTAAAACAAAGGTAGAGATGTGACAATGACATATTTATTTAAGGCATTTATTTAAGCCAATAAATCACTGGTGTAGTTATACTATAAATATACCATATAAAAATTACTGTATATACTAACCCTATAAATCAGTAGTAAATCTCATTCATATCTTATCCAACTATCAGTACTATTCTTCTAAGCACCCCAAGAAATAAGCATAAGGTAGTTTCAGTTCACCTATAAAACCAGAAATGGCCCCTGAGGGCTGCACCTGGAAGCCTTGCACACTTCTCGTTGTTTGGGCCTTGTTTCCCCGCTGAACCATATCCTTTACCTTATTAAAGCAACACATGAATATACTCTGAGTCTTGTGAGTCCTTTGCTGTTTCTTGTTACTTTCTTTTGAGTTTAATTAATATCAATCTCTTCATGTGTACCTCTTGTAACAGAGGCTTAAACATCTCACAAATTGTGAATTTTCCCTATACATAGTCCTCTGTAAAACAAGATATTAAGGATATAATATAAGCATATAATAAAGTCAGAGGCAGCACCAACAATTAATTAAATTTGAAACATTTTTTCATATTTTCCTGTTTTTCTAAATTAATGTACATGTCCTTTCTTTATCAAAAAAAAAAAAAAGAAGAAGAAAAGAAAGTAGATTAGGGAGATGGTTAAGTAATAGGGATTTTACAGGACACACAGAGGTTAGCTACTCTGAAGACTTCTTCTACCATAGGCTGTTACTACAGATAAATCAAAATTAGCCATTTACCATGAACACATTTGAGTATTTCAGTGTTACCAGACATGCCCCAGAACCAGCTCTTCCAACATTTGTCCTGGAATAAGGTGTGCTCAGTGTCACCCATGTGAGGTACAGGCTGGAGCTAATAATTCTGTGTGTTCAATATCCCCAATTCTACCCACCACATCTGTAGACAGGTGAGATCAAGGTTAACACTAAGAGAACTTTAAGTGAGATCAAGGTTAACACTAACTAAGAGAACTTTAGGTGAGACCAAGGTTAACACAAAGAGAATTTTAAAGAGTAATCACAAAAACACACTCTAAAGCTGGGCATGGGAATAAGAGACAAAGGATTCTCTGACTCCAGTGTTTGCAAATCTGGCTAAGCTTTAAAAAAAAAAAAAAAGAAAATTGGGGAGATTTTTAAAAATGCTGATGGAAAAAGACAATAGTAAAAATTAAAAAAAAATAGCTTAATGTTGATTGTCAGGTTCCTGCTTCTAGCTGTACAGGTCACAACTCCAAGGGCCACACATTGCATACACTTTCGATGTGAATGGCGTCCCATGGAGCTGTGCAACACAGCAGTCCTACTGGGCCCTACTACACAATTTCCGGAGATGGTGATAGGGCTTTTGTGCTTTTAAAAACATGATTCTAACACACAGCCAGAGTTGAGAACTAATGGTCTAAACTATTTTTTCCATATGCTAATTACATGCCTTTGAGAGTCATGTTGAGATTGTTATTGTTTTCAATATCTGCCTGCTGAGCAGATATTTCTTCTCCATTAATACCCTTAGGAATTTATCTTTTTTATATATTTAACAATAATCTTTCCCCTGTTGTGCAAGAACATTTGTTTTTGTTCCTACTTTTATTTACCTTGCTCCATCATATCCAAAGTTTGAAGAAACTTGTTGAATCACACACTTTTATGTAATTATACAATTTCACTTAAATAATAATGTAATTTTTACATAGATATAGATGTTATTTTTTCCAGATACTCTGCACATTTCAACAGCTCTTTAGGAAATAAACAAAACTTGTATCAAGAAAATTATCTTCTAAGCATTATATGGTACATGTATTTTAAACACCACTATAATCTGCTTTAAAAAAAAAAGCCATTAATAAAAAGGTCAAATCATGTGTTAGTGGGTAATCTGGGTTGTTCTGTTTTGCTTTCTGGGCCTCACAACCTTCTTGGGAGACCTGCTGTGTCTCCATGCCGTGAGTGGCTGGTGGGGCTACTCATTACAGGACTAGGACCATCTCCTGCCACAAATCCCCAGCCTCACTGTCACCATAGGGTAGGTGAGGATGTGACTCGGTTAAGGCCAGTTTGAACCTCAGGACAGAAAGCAACTGGAGTTGGGTTAACCGACGAGAATGCCCTACCGATAGTTCAGTAATTCCCTGACCTACCTTAGGCAACCATATTTTCTTTTTATTTTATGAGTAAACAAATAGCTTTTTGCCTAAGTTGGCCAGAATTGGTTTCTGTGATTTACAACTAAAGGATGCTACAATTAGAGAAATTGGTACCAGTGTAGAATTCAGGCAAAGGAATCCTAGGCATATTTGCAGTATTTGCATTTACTTATTGAGTTGAGGTAAGTCCAATGAAAATAAAAATCTATTTCAAATTCCAGGAAGGGAAACTGGTAGCCATTGATTGCTGCAAACTGCAAAACAACAAGTCAAGTTTTCAATTGCAGTCATCTCAGATGGTGAAGCTCTGGCAGGACAATTAGCTGCTGCCATTTACTAAAATAAAGTGGATAGGAAGATTTTTAGACTGTTGGGGAAAATAGTGGCTCTGAACAATGTAAAGGAACTTAACGAAAAGAAAATCAAAAGTTCTCATTTTAAAGCCCTCCCTTCAAGGTATGGAATCAAACTCAGGACCTTTTAATAACCTGCTGCAAGTCTCGTATTGATGTCCTTTAAGACTGAGCTTATAGAAAGTCAAACACAAAAACTTATGCTGTAGATTTCCAAACTGACCCAGATAAATTGACACCATCTCAATAGACCACTTTTGTAAACATTAAAACACTATTCAGAAAAAACAGTAAGATATTAACAAGTTTAACATTGATATCTAAGACGTATGGGAAGAAACAGGGAATTACAGAAACACAAATCTCTCAGAAACACCATGAAGGTTTCTTTACCTGGGTTATCTTGACCCTCTTGCAGGAGAAACACAATTGGCTCCCCCGTATTCATGGATTCTCAATCCGTGGATTCAACCAACCAGGGATTGCAAATATTCAGAAAAAAAAAAATCCACAATGATCCAAGAAGCAAAGTTAGAATTCTCCACTGCACCTAAGTTGAATCCATGAAAATGAAGTAATGTATAAGCACTGTATTAGGTATTATAAGTAATCTAGAAATGATTTAAAGTATATGGCAGCAAGGCAGAGTGGCTCACTACTGTAATCCCAGCACTTTGGGAGGCTGAGGAGGGAGGATCACTTGAGGCCAGGAGCTCAAAACCGGATAGGCAACATAGCAAGACCCTGTCTCTACAAAAAATTTAAAAATTAGCCAGGTGTGGTGGTGCACACCTGTGGTCCCAGCTACTTGAGAGGCTGAGGTGGGAGGATTGCTTGAGCCCAGGAGATTGAGGCAGCAGTGAGCTGTGATTGCACCACTGCACTCCAGCCTGGGCAACAGAGCAAGACCTTGTCTCAAAAAAAAAATGAATAAATAAAATTTAAAAATTGAGGATACAGTAGAATGTACATAGGCTATATGTAAATACTACACCATTTTATATAAGGGACTTGAGCATCTGTGGATTGTGGTACCCATGGGGGTCTTGGAACCAATTCCTCAGGGATATTGAGGGATGACTGCATATACAACTCGTTTATGACCTCCTCTCACTGTTGCTCTAGTACTCAGGATGAGAACTCAGCATGGCATGGGTAATACACCTACTTTGAAGAGTGGAATGCTAGATTTATTGTGCATCTCACTCACTTCTCTCCTCATTCTTTGCCCATTAGAACCCAAATCAATCTCCATTCTTGCTGCATAAAGACACTTGGGAGAAAACACCAGTCTTGGGAGAAAACACCAGTCTTTTAAATATTGACTACTGACTGTGATCTCCAGATCAGTAATCTATTCAGCAAGTGTATGAAATGCAAAAGGCTTTCTAGTTTCAGCAATTTTCAATGGAGCCCAAAATGACTGAAATCAGGTGGCATCATCAACATTAATAGGCACTGGGACACATGTGGTACAGAAAAACTTACTACGTGAAAAGATCTCTGATTCTGGCTAAAATATGAAGTTCCAGGAATGAAACCAATAAGCAATCACTAAGGTCATCTCTGATTTGTAAAACAGAAAAAAAGAATCCAAATCTAGTGAACACCAGCATGATAAAGTTACTCTGCTCAAACATTGCCTCTCAAACAGTTCTAAATCCTGAGTCAGTTCACTCCCAGCGGCCTTTAAGTGAAAGGGGCTGGGTACCATTGCGAGAAAATGCCAAATTAATATCATTTTGTATTCTTGAATCTTACTCCTAACCTTTTTCAAAAATATATGTGGCTATTTATCTTGGTAACTGTGTCTTGGGAATAGGGAAACATACCAAACTCTTTTTTTAAATGATTGAATACAGGCACTAAAATAGCACTCATGTCTGGGAATCCACACTGCCACTGTATCCCACTGGGCAGAGTGGAGGCTATGGAATCCATATGATAAATGTTACTCTGTCCTGAGTTTGCCTCACAGTGGTTTCAGGAATAACTTAATCCCATTCATTGGTTATTTCCCTAGTTCCTAATTGTAAAGCTTGAGTGATATCTTCAGCAATTAACAGTACCACTACATTCACTCACTGACCATGTAGCAAAGCCCGTTTTCAAAGGAAAAGCCATACTGAAGCCACTATCAATTCTCCTGACAATCATAAGAGCAAACAAAAAGCCACAACTACATGACTTGAGAAACTGCATATAATCATGTCATTATAAATACTTACAAGATGCACCTATTGCAATTTATGTTATACCCTCCATTAATTATCCAATTTAACACACACAGAAGATACATAGGTATGTGAAAACGGCACCAAATTGTTATAAGTGAAATTCAGTACCATTGAGTGGTGACTCCAATTGCTAATGTAGTCTCATTACTGCTGTAAATTAACATATTACCTGGTAATTGACAGGCAGTTACTACCCTATAGAATGCATATTTCTCCTTTTGAATAAATATTAAATACCAAAAGAAAATAACAAAAGTTTGCTTTTACCTGCCAGAGGCTGTAGTATGTTCTTGCACACATATACACAGATACAAATATATAGATATATATATATATACACAAACATATATTTTATATTTCAGCGATATAACCTACTCATAACTGGGTTCTACTTGATCCTCATGGCCACGTGTGGTGCCAGCTTAGATAGGACTTGAAAGCTGGTCCTTTCCAAGTTACCATATTGCCTACTCTGTCAGCTGTGTTTACGTACTTGCTTCATGAAGAAAGTTCAATTGTGACTCCTGAGAAATATACAGTCAGGGACTGTACTGTGAAAGCCAAGGGCTCTCCTTCTATGACTTTGCTTGATGATACAGATTAATGGAAGACTATAGCAATTCTACCCAATTCTACTGCAATCAAGGAACCCTGCCCAGTTGAACTCCTAGCTGAGGTCCAAGGTAATATTAGAAGGAGTAGTAGAGAAAGAGAGTGATTAATTACATCTAATATCTCATAAGCGGTTACAGAAACAAAATCTGTAGCCTGCATTTCTTGGTTTGCTTTGTATTTAGCACATAGAGTATCTTATAGTTTGGTTTTCATTACAGAGTGAACTCTACTACACTGATTCTGATTGAACAACATGCTAACATATTTCTCAAAGCAGGCCAAAATAGTCTATCAGATTTTTGGTTTCAAAGTAGCACTCCAGCAACTATATGAAAAATAGATTGAAGGGCCGGGCGCGGTGGCTCACGCCTGCAATCCCAGCACTTTGGGAGGCCGAGGTGGGCAGATCACGAGGTCAGGAGATCGAGACCATCCTGGCTAACACAGTGAAACCCCATCTCTACTTAAAAAAATACAAAAAATTAGCCGGGCGTGGTGGCGTGCGCCTGCAGTCCCAGCTACTCGGGAGGCTGAGGCAGGAGAATGGTGTGAACCCGGGAGGCAGAGCTTGCAGTGGGCCGAGATCACGCCACTGCACTCCAGCCTGGGTGACAGAGCGAGACTCTGTCTCAAAAAAAAAAAAAAAAGAAAGAAAGGAAAAATAGATTGAAGCTGGGCGCGGTGGCTCACGCCTGTAATCCCAGCGCTTTGGCAGGCTGAGGCAGGTGAATCACCTGAGGTCAGGAGTTCGAGACCAGCCTAGCCAACATGGCAAACCCCCGTCTCTACCAAAACTGAAAAAATTAGCATGGCGTGGTGGCAGGCACTTGTAATCCCAGCTACTTGGGAGACTGAGGCAGGAAAATCGCTTGAACCTGGGAGGTGGAGGTTGCAGTGAGCCGAGATCACGCCAGTGCACTCCAGCCTGGGTGATAGAGCAAGACTACATCTCAAAAAGAAAAAAATAAGGAGGGGTGAAGACTGAGATAAAGTAGAGAACACATGCCCATCTATCAGGTTGGTGCAAAAGTAATTGCAGTTTTTGCCATTATGCAAAAACTTATTAGGTTGCTTGCTTTCGCACCAACCTAATACAAGGGGCAGCCACTGCTCAGCATTAGCCAATTGTAGCCAAGTGGAAATGAAAGCTACACAGATCTGATTTTTCAAAATAAATTAAATGTAAATTTTACAGGAAATCTTCCAAATTTAAGCACACGATAAACTCAAACTGTTTCCAACATGGGGTCAGCCAAGCAGAACATCTCTGTAACATTTCTGCGGGCTCTATGTGTCAGTCCACAAAGTACCAGACTCTTCTGTGCTCTCAAATGTAAGCGTTAAAGAAACCCCTACTTACCAGGCCTCTGGTTTAATACAACATTGACTATAGTGGCGGCATCTTGAAGTGAGTAGTTAGGCACTCACAAGGCACCTGTAAGGTTAATACTTCTAGTCTGAAAATAGCCACATTTTAAGCTGACCACCAATTATAATTACAGAACATTTATGGCCATATAGAGCATCTCCCACCCAGCCCGCAGAATGTCCAGATGCCCCAAGAACATAGCCCACTTTACTTAAAGACAGCACCAATGAGCAAGTTTAGGTTGAAGGATTAATGGTCATCGATAACAATAAAAGCCACTACCTTTAGTGAGCACATCTGCACATTGCAATTTTAAGTATAGCTTTTTATAATTTTTTATAAGTAAAGGCACTAACAAAGGATTGCACATTCCTCCTCTTGCTTTCTAAGGATGCCCTGCTCTGTAACAGAGCAGTTTCCAATAAACTTGCTTCTTTCACTGTTTTCTGTGACTTGACTCAAATTCTTTCATGCATGAGATCCAAGTACTCACTCTTGGAGTATGGATGGAGATCCTCTTTTCCAGCACCTTAATCCCTTCAATAAGTCTAAGAATATCAAGCATTCCACAATACTTAATATTTGCAACAAAAATTCCTGATCATAAAGCAAAAGGAAATTATATTTAGTATGATCTGTTTAATAAGGCTGGAGAATTATATTGTAGCCAAACGGAAGTGAAAGCTACACAGATCTGATTTTTCAAAATAAATTAAATTTAAATTTTACAGGAGATCTCCCATATTTAAACACACAATGAACTCAAAATTGTTTCAACGTGGGGCCAGCTACCTCCTGTTCAATAAGTCTAAGAATATCACCATGTTATAGCATTTCACAATACTTAATATTTGCAATGACCATTCCTGATCATAAAGCAAAAGGAAATTAAATTTAGTATGATCTGTTTAATAAGGCTGGAGAATTATATAATACATCTGAGAAAGTTTCATATCCACAAGGATTAAAGCTTTAAAATGGAAATGATTTAAGCTATTTGTAAACCTTGGCTGTCTGGAATGACATATTACCCAAAGCCTTAATCAGCAGAGTTTTCCTCTATGGTCTTATGCTGTTTGTTAGTTGATGTACAGTTTGTCATAGCTATTATTTTTGTGATTTTCCAATGAATAGTTAGTAGTGTAAAAATTGAATGACTATGTTTTTTATCTCATGGTGTCATCTCAGCTTTTTCTTATAAAATTATCATTACCAGTGGAGGGTGCCCAGGTTCTTGGTGTTTTGAACAGAGAATTGGACAAAATGCACAAACAAAGCAAGGAAAGAATGAAGCAACAGAAGCAGAGATTTATTGAAAATGAAAGCACACTCCACAGGGCAGGAGCAGGCCTGAGCAAGCGGCTCAAGGGTCCCAGTTACAGAATTTTCTGGAGTTTCAATACCCTCTAGAGGTTTCTCATTGGTTACTTGGTGTATGCCCTATGTAAACGAAGAGAATATTTACTGTCATAGCGGAAATGTTTCTGTTTGATTTAGTTCTAGGAAGTCCTTAGGTTCCCTGCGTCCAGGCCCTATTCTTCTGCCTCAATCATTCATGGGAAAACTTCTGGAATGGTGGTTAAAACTTCTTAAAGTCTCTGGAAATTGTCCTAAGTGCATATGACCAATGAAAAAAGAAAACATTTATTCAATAAAATCTACTAAACCTCTATCAAAATTGAAAGAGTCTGTCATCTGAACCATGAGCTACTCCATCCCCATCCCAACCCTCGCAGCCTAGTATGACGGAAGACCCGCCCTAGCAGGTGGAGCCACTAACACAGGACTTCCTTTCTCTCTAGCTCCCAATGTAGGGCTACCGTCTCTCCCCAGGAAGGACACTCCAGGAGCATTCCTCACCCCTCTACTTCTGTACTGCAGAAGCTGTATTCCAGGGAAGAGCCAGTAAGAGATACAGGATCCTCTCTTTCCACACAATCCCCGTTTGTAAAGAGGAAGCCCTATCCCAGGCAAAATACACTGAGAATACCGGGACCCTGATGATCCTCATCCTCAGCTTGCTAGTAGGGCAGAGGTTCCATGCCAGTAGAGGCAACCCAAGATGATCAGAGGCTACTGCCCCCACAAATGCCTTATTTGTAAACAGGGTGTCATGCCCAGGGGGAAAGGCTGGCAATAAGAACAAAAAGCTTCAAAAAGCTCCCTAAGGAAATTTACTTTATATAGAATAGAGTGTGGAAACGTTCAAACCTAAGGACGCTTTTGAAAACAACGGAGATGTTGTAGTAAGCAACTAAGAAGGGGTATGAGAGCAATAAGTGAAATCATAGACCAAGCAGAATTTTACCAGAGAGAATCAGGGAAAGAGACAGTTAAGAAGAGCATTCACGAGGCTGGAACAAATCTCAAAGACTGGTTTCCTAGACTACCCCTGTGAACAGGACTGGATTTAATTGTATGCAACGGGAGAGCAATCCATGCCCCAGGGCATTGTCAAAAACAATAGTGTAATCAGTTGGCAATTAGTGTTGGCTTACAGCTGAGCCTGATACCAAGTGAAGCAAATAGTTTACTAAAGAAATCAAAGAAATAGAAAAAGAGAACACTTCTAAAACCACCATCGTCATAGGAAGATTGTGCACATGTCCAAGGCTGCACTGCATGAAGCAATGTCAGTGGCTGCACACTGCAGGTAAAATAGACCTCTCAAAAATAGTCCAGGTAAGTCACCAAACAAATAAACAAGCAAACAACATCAAAAACAAGCCTGAAAGAGTAGAATTCAGTAGCCAGAGTTACTGTGTTATTTAAAATGTCTTTCTTTTTAACAAAAAAGTTACAAGATATGCAAAAAGGAAGAAAGTGTGACACACACACACAAACAGGCAATAGAAACTGCCTTTGAAGAGGACCAGATGGTGGACTTGCAGATAAAGATTTTAAAGCAGCTACTATAAATATGTTTCAAAAACTAAAAGAAACAATACTTAAAGAAGTAAAGAAAGGTATGATGACATTGTGTCATTAATTAAGAGAATATCAATAAAAAGACAGTAATTATGTTTTCAAAGAACCAAATGAAAATTGTGCAGTAAAAATGTACATTAACTGAAATGAAATATTCACTAGAGGGACCCAATAGTAGATTTCAGATGACAGAAGAAAGAAATCAGAAAATCTAATGACAGAGCAATAGAGATTATGCAATCTAATAAACAGAGAGAAAAGGTAATGAATAAAAATGAGCAGAACCTCATAGAAATGCAGGGACACCATTAAGTGCACCAACATACATGAAATGGGAATAACAGAAGAAGAGAGGGGAAATGATGGAGCATAAAAAATATTCAAAGAATAATGGCTGGAAAATTCCCAAATGTGATGAAAAACACATCTACAAAACCCAACAAAATCTAATTAGGATAAGTGCAAGGGGATCTACACCAGGAAACACCATAGCAAAAACGTTGAATGTCAAAGGCAAAGGGAAAATCTTGAAAGCAGCAAGTGAGAAATAACTCATCCCATACAAGAGAACCTCATTCAATTAAGAATTGACTTTCCATCAGAAACAATGAAGACAGAAGATAGGAGAATGACATACTCAAAATGCTGAAAGATCAAAAAGTAACTTGTCAACCGAAGACCTTATTTCTAACAAAACTATCTTTCTAAAATGATGGCAAAATAAAGACATTCTCAAATATATAAAAATGAAGAGAAGTTGTTACTAACAAACCCATCTTACTAGACATACTAAAGGAAGCTCTTTAGGCTAAAAGCAAGTAACTCCAGGCAGCAACTTGAATCCACACTAAAAAAACAAAGAGGGATAATAAACGTGATTTTGTAATTATAAAGAACAGTAAAAATATTTCTTCCCTTTTCTTCTTTTAACTAATTTAAAAAGCAATTGTAATTGCTTTCCTTCCTAATAGTATAGATAAATAATCTTGACTCCAAGCTAATGCCTATCCCTCCACTTTTGTACTAATTCATTCCTCTCTTTCATATGTAAGGACATACATCCCGCAATTCTTCCCTTTTTATATTCTTCATCATTCTTTTTCCCCTTCCTACCAGATTATTTCTTTTAGCACCTAAATTATACAGTTATTTATGCTGGTTTATAAGCAAGAATTATGAGAGTCTGCACATATTACAGTTTATGTTTTTCAGAGTTTTTCTTACATAAAGAAGAAAAACAAACATTTGGGGGAGGAAAAATTCTAAGCCAATTAGAAGTAATTCCAATGCAATTTAAAAATTATCATCACTTGGGACACGTACTTCGTCATTTATTTGTACAACAAATATTTATTTGCACATAGGTAGAAAATTTAGTTATACAAAATAAATCAATATCAAATATACACAAACATCAAATTTTACCAACTGGTTAATCACACAAGAGAAGAAAACAGAATGTGCACAGCTAAAAACCAGAAAGCTTCAGAAATAAAAAAAAGAAAGATATTTTTAAAATAAATCATACAAGAAAACAAATGCAAGCTTCTAATTTGTTGACTTGCCTTAGCCAGGTAACTCCATCATGCTCCCTAGTACCTCCCATGTACTTGTGCTATCATTCCCCAACCACTTACAGAGCTATCACCGTGACCAGGCCCTGAACAAGTCTTTATATTAGTCAATTCTTCATTCAAAAACTATTTGTGAAATACCTACTATGTTCTAGTTCTTGATCATACAAGAGTGAACAAAATAATCAAAGTCTATGCCCTCATGCATCATATGTTCCAGTGGAAGCAAATAAAACCAATCAACCAATAAATAAATAAATAAATAAGAAAGAATAACCGATCCTAAGTCCCATGCAGAGACTGTGCGTGTCACAGTGACTACTCCAGATTGGAATGTCAGGATAGGTCTCTTTGAGATGACATTTAAACTAAATCCCAAAATTCATCAAGGGGGATTTCTATGTTACAGATGAGAAAGCTTAAGGCTTAAAGAAGTTAAGTAACTTGACAATGTCATAGAGCTAGTAAGTAATAGAACCAGGGTTCTTGAGTATTATTGATAGTGTATTAAATCTGGAGGTTGCCTTATTTGCAACTGAAAAATTAATTTCTCCCCAAGGTGGGGAGGAGCCTAATCTTTAGTTCTTCCCAGTACATAAGAAACCAATATTTCCATTCTATCCTTCTGCCTGTTATTTATTGAGTGTAGATTTCCTTTAATAAATGATCGATAAATGTGACTTTAAAACATACACACACACATACATTGTGCATAGTGACTCCTACAATAAAGATTGTAAAACTTCATTATGTGCGTGAATTAACTGATGAACCACTTAGATGTGCAGTTGGCAAGCCTGCAAATCACAGACTCAGAGGCAGTATGGTTGAGGAAGAGAGGATATAGTACTAACTATGCATTTTTTTTTCTGAAACAAACACCACAGATGCCTTTGTTGCAATGATCAACAGACCACATCTTGTAAAGCCTCCTACTATGGTCTATTACAGTAATTCTCAAACTCTAGTATGAATTAGAATCACCTGGAGGGCTTGTTAAAACAGATTTCTGGGTCCCACCCCAGAATTTTTGATTCAGTAGGGCTGGGGTGGTACCTGAGAATTTGCATTCTAACAAGTTCCCGGAAGGTATCGATGCAGCTGGTTCAGAGACCACATTTTGAGAATCTCTAGTCTGTTCAACAGAGAAGTCTCTGTTAGGTGCATAATTGATTGGTATCCTTGAAACTCTGCTTCAGCTGGTCTGTTTTCTACCTCAAGAACCATGCCAAAACAAAACAAGACAAACTAAAGCATACGGGTCTGTTTCAACACATGCCTAAAAACAGCTGAGCAATTCATCTACTATTGCTTTTATTGATCTGATGCAGGGAGGTAACTTCACTCTAAAATCTTTGTTGATACAAACTACCTATAATTTGCCAAATTATTAAGCCCAATATGTATTGTTAAGCCAAAAATAAAATCCCAAGGCCGCCAACCATCTGAATGGACCCCTCCTTTCTGCCATTCTAGTTCAGAACGTGATAGAAGAGAGGGTTGGACATGCCTCATTACAGCTCCCCAGAATTTACATCAACACACACTTTAGATTTGATAAGAAGCATTTATAGTCTATTCTCTCCGAAGCCTGGTACTTGGAGCTTTCATCTACAGGATAAAACCTAGGTCTCCACAAATCCAGACATTCCTTTCTACTGATAATAACTCTTTCAACCAATTGCCAGTCAGAAAATTTTAAAATCTACCTATGACCTGGAAGCCCTCACTCATCTTTAAGTTGTCCAGCCTTTCCAGATTGAACCAATGTAGTTCTTACATGTATTGATGGATGTATTATGTCTCCCTAAAACGTGTAAAGTAAGCTGTATCCTGACCACCTTGGGCACATGTCATCATGACCTCCTGAGGCTGTGTCATGGGTGCATCCATAACCTTGGCAAAATAAACTTTCTAAATTGACCGAGACTTGTCTCAAGTACTTTGGGTTTATAGTACGTGACATAGTTTGGCTGTGTTCCTCACCGAAGTCTCATCCTGAATTGTAGCTCCCATAATTCCCACATGTGGTGGGAGGGACCCGATGGGAGATAACTGAATTATGGGGGCAGTTTTCCCCATACTGTTCTCATGGTAGTGAATAAGTCTCAGGAGATCTGATAGTTTTATAGGGGGAAACCCCCTTCATTCTCATTTTCTCTCTTATCTGCTGCCATGTAAGATGTGCCTTTTGCCTTCTCCCACCACGTGGAACTGTGAGCCCATTAAAGCTCTTTTTCTTTATAAATTACCCAGTCTTGGGTATGTCTTTATCAGCAGTGTGAGAACAGACTAATACGGTACGTTATAGAAAAGAAAGCTATATATTAGAACTTAGTTTGGCATCCAAAAGTACATCCCTCTGTATTCACTCTTTTATTCTACATTCCCTTGCCATTTGTTTCAATCTATACTGTGCCATTGCACAATACTTTGCTTTACTGTTTCTCTCTTGTTTGTACATTTCCACAAGTTGATCAAAAGCTCCTCCAAATCAGGAATCTCCTCTGTCTTGTATCTCCTTACAACATTATTTTTATAAGGAATACTGAGGGAAAATATTGAGGAAGAAATGTCTGAACAAAGCCAGTCTCCTAGGGGAATACAGTTGTTCCAGGGTATCACCTAGGATTCATTACGGGACCGCTCCCCCAAACCTCCACCCCTACCAACTAGGTATTAAAGACGCTCAAGTCTCTTACGTAGAATGGCCTTGTATTTGCATACAACCTATGCACATTGCACATCCTTCCATACACTTTAAGTCATCTCTAGTTCCTTAAAATACCTAACACAATGTAAATGCTGTGGAAATAGTTGTTATACTGTATTTTTTGTTTTTAATTGTATTATTATTTTTTTTTTTTCCGAATATTTTCCAGCCCTGGTTGGTTGAATCCACAAAGTAGAACCACGGATACAGAGGGCCAATTGTATTAAAACAACAACAACAACAACAACAACAAAACACTCCTGCTTTGATAAACTGTTGTTACATTTATCTCCTTTGTGAAGAATTAATGCAGATTGTAGCAATAAGCCATTATGACTTTTAGAAAATCTGTAAAGTGCAGGTAGATATTATTTGATGCAAAGTTATTGTTGTTTGGACAGAGGTAACAGTTGTTAAGAGAAAGAAATGAACAGAGTAAATATGTTTTAAAAAGAAAAAGGCTACGGAGGAACCTGAGTCTAAAACACACCTCCAAAAAGGTGCTTTCTGTGGCCACCTTACTCCTCCTCATCTTCCCTGGAGCCTGCTCCCCGTGGTTTGGACCAACTTCTATCAGGCACATCCTTCCGGAACTGGACTTCCAGGTGTTCAAGTCCCTCCTTTCTTTGTCATGTTCTCAAAGGACCCCAGTCCATTATAATGTCTTATTTCCCCACGCCCCATCATTGTAAGCTGTCAGTGTAATTACTCATAACATAGGCTGTTTAATACCTCTTAGTCAGATTTAGTTTTCTGAATAGGGATCGTTGCGTCTTCCACAGACTGTGGAACATACAAAAATTCTAGCGTTCAGCGAGTCAGTGCATCCCTCTGAATATTCACCAAGATACTGTTTTAGTTTGGATATTTAAATCGTCAGGTATAGATCCCTAAAATTGGAGATGAAACAGTCAACATGACTTTCTATTTTCTTGTAGGGTGGTAAGAGCACTTAGTATGAGATTACCCTCTTACCAAATGCTTCAGTGTACAATACAGTAAGGAGTATCAGATGTGGGACAGTCAAAAGAGGATCTAAAACGCAGGAGACGGTGGTTAAGCAGCGGTTTCCGGGACTGGGTTGTGCTCCCGAACGTTCGCAGGTTCCAGGACTGACCGCTCACCCTGGGAGTTAACGGCCGGGCGGCAGCCGACCGGGTCCCCACTCAACCCCGAGCTAACCCGGCTCAGCCCCCTGGCCGCCGCGAACTGGGGGTCCAGGTGGGAGCGGACCTCGCTCCACCTACCACGCTCGCGGGAAAGGCACGAGGAGGGAGGCGAGTAGGTCCCCCGCAACAGAATCCGCACCTGCCCCGCGTGCCCTGGCTGCAAGTGGCGACGCCTGCAACCAGAGGGCCCAGGGCGCCGGGACTGCGGAGAGGAGGGCCTGGGAGGCCCAGCGGTCCCGGAGAGGCCCCCACAGAAGCCGGCCCCGAGCCCTGGGGCACATTCTGCTGGGGCGGGGGGGTTCCGCGGCCCCCATCACTGTTACAGCCCAGGAGAGAGCCCCGCTTTGAGCGTGGTTTTCCCCGCCTGCCCCCATTTGCACGCCGCGACTCTCTTTTCTAAAACAGGAGTGCAAGAGAAAGGCGCCAACTTATGTCCTTCTTGCTCTTCAGGGCTTCATGAAGGGACCTCCTACCCACGCCCACGCCCAAACCCGCCACAAACTCCAGAGCGGGAGAGTCCGCGACCTTCAGACGACCCCGGCGCGAAAGCGCGCGCGCACTCGGAGTGCCCGGAGCCGGCGCCGGCGAAGCAGGCTGATTCGACCGCCCCCAACTCGTCCCGCTTCAGCACCCCAGTCACTGCCGCTCCCGCCTCCTGGTGCTGGGGGACCTCACCCAGCACCGAGGGGCACGGACAAAACGGAGCGGGAAGTGCCCAGTTCTTGACGTCGGATCCGTGTTCGCGGCCGGCGCGGGGTCTGGCGCTGAGGACGCGTGTGCGGGGTGGTCCCCCGCCTCGGAGGGTCGCGAACTCGCCGTCTCCAGCGCCGGCGCCTTAACCCCGCGGGTCGCGGCGCCAAAGTCCCGACAGTGGCGGACGCTGGCACCAGGGTGCGGAGAGCAGGCGACACCGAGGGTGTCCATCCCGTCCACCCAACCTGGCGCAACGCTTTGGGAAGCGCGCTGGCAGGATTTCAAGGCCAGAGTTTCAAAGGCGCGTTCCGTGGTAACATTTTAATCCACTCACTGCCAGCTGCTGCCACTTCCCTTGCTACTGCACACGGAAAGCCCTCTTCCACCCCTCTCCATTTCCCCAATTCTGTAATACCTCCATTTAGTTTCATGTTTGTTTTGCTTTTGCATATTAAAAGAGGTATAATAATAGTTCTGACGCACAAGGCTTAAGAGACAAGCTATATAGACTGCAATCCGATTTTATAGGCTTGAATTCACCATCGGTTGGTTATGAGATGCTTAGAAAGTTATTTCCATTCTCTGTTCCTCATTTTTCTCACATGTACAACATGGATAATAACAGTACTGATCTCATAAGGTTATTTGGAAGATATGGGTATATGGCACAAATTGCCTGATGCCTAGTAAGCACTCAGAGCTCTCCTCCTCACAGAACTGTAATGTATTACAACCGAAAGAGCTTTAAAAACACGGTTTTCTGAGGCTGAGCGCAATGGTTCAGGCCTGTAATCCCAGCACTTTGGGAGACCGAGGCGGGCTGATCACCTGAGGTCGGGAGTTCGATACCAGCCTGACCCACATGGAGAAATTCGTCTCTACTAAAAATACAAAATTAGCTGGGCGTGGTGGCACATGCCTGTAATCCCAGCTACTCGGAAGGCTGAAGCAGGAGAATCACTTGAACCTGGGAAGCAGAGGTTGCGGTGAGCCGAGATCGCGTCATTGCCCTCCAGCCTGGGCAACAAGAGCGAAACTCCGTCTCAAAAAATAAAAAAAGAAAAAGAAAAAAAAAAAACTAAACAAGACCCACGATTTTCTATTGTACTGCGAATTTGTCGATTAGGGATAGGTGGGAAACTTCTGTTAGTGATCGGACTTTCAGGTTGGGCAACCTGGGTTGCAGTTCTACCTTCACCTCTCACAAAATGTGTGACCTTGGGCAAGTCACTTCACCTTTCTGCACCTCAATTACATCATCTGTCAAATGAGATAATAGCTCTTGTTAGTGAGGACTAAATAAGCTAACATTTGCAATTAATTTAGAATATTTACTATCAAATGTATATGCCTTTATAAAATGTAGAATTTACCTTTTATAAGGAGGTAACTTGTAATTCAAATTCTATGCAAATCCATCAGAATCTCAGCCTTATTACAAACACTGCTAGCTACATTTGCAATGTACTGTAACCATTTTCATATTCTTTCCTTTCAACAAGCAATTACAAGTTAAACATGATAGTTAAGTAATAATGACCGTAAGTAATAATTTTGGAAAAAATACTGAATACGGAATTATACTAGTTGAGGTATGTTAGTGACAATGTTAATTATTGTTTCCAATATTACTTATAAAATATACATTTTATACTTTTGAGGAATCAATTCAATATTCAGTGAATGTCTCCCTAATCCTCATATTCACATTCTTTTTTTAATTTTAATTTTTAATTTTTGTGGGTATATATTAGGAGTATATATTTAAGATTTACGAGGTATACGGGATATTTTGATACCAGCATACAATGTGTAATACTTACATCAGGGTAAATGGTGTATCCATCCCCTCAAGCATTTATCCTTTGTGTTACAAACAGTTCAATTATACTCTTTTAGTTATTTTTAAATGTACAATTAAATTATTGTTGACTATGGTAACCCTGTTGTGCTATCAAATACAAGTTCTTATTCTTTCTTTCTAACTACTTTTTGTGCCCATTAACCATACCCACTTCCCCCCAATCCCCCAACTGCCAGCCCCAGCCTCTGGTTACCTTCCTTCTCTCTGTCTCCATGAGTTCGGTTGTTTTAATTTTAAGCTCCCACAAATAAACAAAAACATGCAAAGTTTGTCTTTCTATGCCTGGCTTATTTCACATAACATGACCTCCAGTTCCATACATGTTGATGCAAATGACAGGATCTCATTCTTTTTAATGACTGAATAGTACTCCATTGTGTATAAGTACCACATTTTCTTTATCCTTTCATCTGGTGATGGACACTTAGGTTACTTCCAAATCTTGGCTATTATGAATACAGCTGCAATAAATATGGGAGTATAGATATCTCTTTGATATCCTGATTTCCTCTGTTTTGGGTATACACAGCAGTGGGACTGCTGGGTCATGTGGTAGCTCTATTTTTAGCTTTTGAGGAACCTCCAAACTGCTCTCCACAGAGGTTGTACTAATTTACATTCCCGTCAACAGTGTATGAGAGTTCGTTTTCTCCACATCCTCTCCAGCATTTGTTATTGCCTTTCTTTTGGATAAAAGCTATTTCAACTGGGGTGAAGCAGTTTTGATTTGCATTTCTCTGATGATCAATGATGTTGAGCACCTTTTCACATGCCTGTTTGCTATCGATATGTCTTCTTTTGAGACAAGTCTATTCAGCTATTTTGTTAATTTTTAAATTGGATTATTAGATTTCTTTCCCATAGAGTTGTTTGAACTCCTTATATATTCCTATATTAATCCCTTGTCAGATAGGTAGTTTGCAAATATTTTCTCCCAATCTGGGGGTTGTCTCTTTCCTTTGTTGATTGTTTTCTTTGCTGTGCAGAAGTTTTAAGCTTGATTTGTTCGTTTTCACTTCAGTTGTCTGGGTTTTGGGGCTATTACTCAAGAAATCTTTGCCTAGTCCAATGTTCTGAAGAATTTCTCCAATGTTTTCCTTTAATAATTTCCTATGTTGAGGTCTTAGATTTGTCTTTAATCCATTTTGATTTGATTTTTGTATATGACAAGAGATAGGAGTCTATTTTCATTCTTCTGCATATAGATATCCAGTTTTCCCAGTATCGATTGAAGAAACTGTCCTTTTCCCAATGTATGTTCCTGGCACGTTGGTCAAAATGAGTTCACTGTAGGTATATAGATTTGTTTCCAGATCCTCTATTCTATTCCATTGGTCTATGTGTCTGTTTCTATGCCAGTACCATGCTGTTTTGGTTACTATATCTCTGTGGTATAATTCAAAGTCAAGTAATGAATAATAATTCCTCCCGTTTTGTTCTTTTTGCTCAGGATATCTTTAGCTATTCTGTGTCTTTTGCAGTTCCATGTGAATTTGGGGATTTTTTTTTCTATTTCTGTAAAGAATGTCCGTGATTTTTGTTTGTTTTGTTTGAGACAGAGTTTTGTTCTGTCACCCAGGTTGGAGTGCAGTCATGTGATTGTAGCTCACTGCCACATCTGCCTTCCAGGTTCAAGCAATTTTCATGGACTACAGGTGCATGCCACCACACCCAGCTATTTTTTGTATTTTTAGTAGAGATGGTGTTTTTCCATGTTGGCCAAGCTGGTCTTAAACTTCCAGCCTCAAGCGATCCACCTGCCTCAGCCTCCAAAAGTGCTGGGATTATAGGCATGAGCCACCATGCCCAGCCGTCATTGGTATTTTGATAGGGTTTGTACTGCATCTAGGTTGCTTTTTATGGTATGGACGTTTGAACAATATTGATTCTTCCAATCAATGAACATGGAATATCTTTCCATCTTTTTTGTGTTCTCTTCAGTTTCTTTCATGAGTGTTTTGTACTTTTTACTCTAGAGATCTTTTACTACTTTGGTTAATTGCTAGGTATTTTACTTTATGAGTAGCTATTGTAAGTGGGATTATGTTCCCGATTTCTTTTTCAACTTTTTTTTGCTGTTGGCATATAGAAATGCTACTGATTTTTGCATGTCGATTTTGAATTCTGCAACTTTACTGATTTTATCAGTTCAAATAGTTTTTAGGTGGAGTCTTCTGGTTTTTCCAAACATAAAATTACATCATCTGAAAACAAGGATAATATGACTTTTTCCTTTCCAATTTGAATCACTTTATTTTTATTTTATAATTTTTTTTTTTTGATGGAGTCTCACTCTGTCACCAGACTGGAGTATAGTGGCAGCCTCCCAAAGTGCTGGGGTTATGGGCGTGAGCCACTGCACCCAGCCAGATGCCCTTTATTTCTTTCTCTTGTCTGAGTGTTCCAGCTAGGACTTCCAGTGTTATGTTGAATGTGGTGAAAGTGAGCATCTTTGTCATTTTTCAGGTCTTACAGGAAAGGCTTTCAGTTTTTCTTCATTTAGTATGGTACTAGCTGTGGGTCTGTCATATATGGCTTTTATGATGTTGAGGTATATTTCTTCTTTCCTGATTTTGAGGGTTTTTATCATGAAGGGATGTTGAATTTTATCAGATGCCTTTTCAGCATCATTTGAGATGACCATATGGATTTGTCCTTCATTCTGTTGATAAGAAGTATCACACTGATTGCTTTCCATAGGTTGAACCATCCTTGCATCCCTGGGATAGATCCTGCTTGGTCATGATGAATAATCTATTTAGTGTATTGATTAATTTAGTTTGCTTAGTATTTTGTTGAGGATTTTTGCATTAATGTTCACCAGGGATATTATCCTGTAGTTTTCTTTCTTTGATGTGTCTTTGTCTGCCATTGGCATCAAGGGAATACTGGTGTTATAGAATGAGTTTGGAAGTATTCCCTTCTCCTCTATTTTTTGGGAATAGTTTGAGTAGGATTGGTATTAGTTCTTCTTTAAATGTTCAGTGGAATTCAACAGTGAGGCTGTTGGGTCCCAGGCTTTTGTTTGCTAGCACACTTTTTGTTGTTGTTGTTGTTGTTGTTGTTGTTTTTGAGACAGAGTCTTGCTCTGTCACCCAGGCTGGAGTGCAATGGCAGGATCTCAGCTCACTACAGCCTCTACCTCTGGGTTCAAGCAATTCTCCTGTCTTAGCCTCCCAAGTAGCTGGTATTATAGGCGTCCACCACCATGCCTGGCTAATTTTTTGTACTTTTAGTAGAGACAGGGTTTCACCATGTTGGCCAGGCTGGTCTCAAATGCTTGACCTCAGGTGATCTATCTGCTCAGCCTCCCAAAGTGCTGGGGTTACAGGCATGAGCCACCGCGCCCTGCTGCTAGGAGACATTTTATTACAACTTCAATCTTGTTATTTGTTATAGGTCAGTTTAGACTTTGGATTTTATCATGGTCCAATCTTGGTAGGTTGTACATGTCTAGGAATTTATCCATTTCTTCCAGTGTATTGGCATATAATTGCTCTTAGCATCCGCTAATGATCCTTTGAATTTTGGTGATATTGGGTGTAATGTCTCCTTTTTTCATCTCTGATTTTATTTATTTGGGTGTTCTATCATTTTTTCATAGTTAATCTGGCTAATGGTTTGTCAATTGTGTTTATCTTTTCAAGAAAACACCTTTTATTTTTTCTATTGTTTTTCTATTGTTTTCTTTTTTCAATTTTTTATCTCTGCTCTGATCTTTATTATTTCTTTACTTCTATTAATTTTGGGTTTGGTTTGCTTTTGATTTTCTAGTTCTTTAAGATGCATCATTACATTGTTTATTTGAGGTTTGTCTTCTTTTTTGATGTAGGCACTTAAAAACTCACCTCTTACAATTGTTTCACTGTATCCCATAGGTTTTGGTATGTTGTATCCCCATTATCATTTGTTTCAAGAAATTTTTAAATTTCCTTGTTAATCTCTTCACTGACCCCCTGATCATTCAGGAGCACATTATTTAATTTCCATGTGTTTGTATAGTTTCCAAAGTTCCTCTTGTTATTGATTTTTAGTTTCTTTTTTTGTGGTGACAGATGATACTTGATATAATTTTAATTAAAAAAATTTTTAAGACTTGTTTTGTGTACTGACATATGGTCTATCCTTGAGAATGATCTATGTGCTGAGTAGAAGAATGTTGAGTAAAATGTTCTGTAAATATCTATTAGGCCATTTTGGTCTATACTGCAGATTGACCCCTTTATCATTATATAATGACCTTCTTTTTGTCTTTATATTGTTTTTGTCTTGAAATCTCTTTTCTCTGATATAAGTATAGCTAATCCTGCTCTGTTTTGCTTTCCATTTGCATTCAATGTTATTACTGATATGTAAGGAATTACTCCTGCCATTTTGTTATTTGTTTTCTGGTGGTTTTGTGGTCTTGTCTTCCTTCTTTCCTTGCTTTCTTTCTTCTTTTTAGTGTAGGTTATTTTTCTTGTGGCATGTTTTAATTTCTTGCTTTTTATTTTTTGTTCATCCATTGTTTGTTTTTAGATTTAAAGTTACCATGAGGCTTACAAATAATATTTTACAACCCATTATTTAAAACTGATGACAACTTAACACTGATTGCATAAATAAAGTCACAAAGAAGCAAAAAGAAAACTAATAAAAACTCTACACTTTGACTTTGTCTCCCTGAATTTTAAATTTTTGCTGTTTCTATTTATATCTTTGTTTTATATGTACTTACTATTACCAGTGAGTTTTGTACCTTCAATAATTTCTTATGCTCACTAATATCCTTCTTTTTTCAGATTGAAGAAATTTCTTCACCATTTCATATTGGACAGGTCTGCTGTTGATGAAATCCCTGAGCTTTTGTTTGTCTGGAAAACTCTTTATTTCTCCTTCATGTTTCAATGAAGAAAATATAAAGCAGATATTTTACCAGATAAATTATTCACCAGTTATTTCACCAGATATATTATTCCAGGATTAAATTATCCTAGAATAATATATCTAGTGAAATAGAATTTCATTCAGCACTTGAATTTAGAGTTTTCTTCAACACTTTAATATGTCATGCCACTCTACTCTGGCCTGTAAGGTTTCTACAGAAAAGGCTGCTGCAAGTTGTATTGGAGCTCCATTGTATGTTATTGATTCTTTTTCTCTTGCTGTTTTTAGAATCCTTTCTTTATCCTTGAGCTTTGGGAGTGTGATATTAAATGCCTTGAGGTAATCTTCTTTGAGTAAAATCTATGTGGTGTTCTAACCTTCTTGTATTTGAATATTGATACCTTTCTTTAGGTTTGGGAAGTTCTCTGTTATTATGCCTTTGAACACATTTTCTACCCCTACCTCTCTCTCTACCTCCTCTTTAAGGATGATAACTCTTAGGTTTGCCCTTTTGAGGCTATTTTCTAGATAGTGTAGGCATGCTTCTTTCTTTCTCACTCTATTTTCTCTTGTCTCCTCTGTGTATTTTCTAATAGCCTGTCTCTAAGCTCACTAATTCTTTCTTAAGTTTCTTACTATGCTCCTAAGAGACTCTGATGTATTCTTCAGTATGTCAATTGCATTTTTGAACTCCAGAATTTCTGCTGATATTTTAAATTATTTCAATTTATTTTTAAATTTAGGATTCTTAATTTCTGATAGGATTCCTAATTTCTTCTCCGTGTTATTTTGAATTTATTTGAGTTTCTTCAAAACAGCTATTTCCAATTATCTGTCTAAAAGGTCACATATCTCTGTCTCTCTGGGATTGGTCGGTGGTGTCTCATTTAGTGTTTGGGGAGATCATGTTTTCCTGGATGGTCTTGATACTTGCAGATGATTGTTGATGTCTGAGCAGTTAGATATTTACTGGAGTCTTTGCAGTCTGTGTTTGTTTGTACCCATCCTTCTTGGGAACACTTTTCAGGTATCTGAAGGGACTTGGGTGTTGTGATCTCAGTTTTTGGTCACTGCAGCCATATCTATATTAGGAGACACTCTCAGCCCAGTAATACTATGGTTCTTGCACACTCATAGAGGTACCACCTTGGTGGTCATGGATAAGATCCAGGAGAATTCTCTGGATTACCAGGCAGAGACTCTTGTTCTCTTCCTTTACTTTCTCCCAGTACTATGGAGACTCTCTCTCTCTCTGTGATGAGCTCCCTGGAGCTGGGGGAAGGGTGACACAAGCACCTCTACAGCCACGGCCACTGGGACTGTCCTAGGTCAGACCTGAAGCCAGCACAGCACTGAGTCTTACCCAAGGCCTGTAGTAACCACTCCCTAGCTACCACTTATGTTCTCTCAAGACCCTAGGGCTGTACAATCAGCAAGTGGCAAAGTGAGCTAGGCTTGTCTCCTTCTGTTCAAAGCAGTGAGTTCCCCTGGGCCCCAGGCAGGTCCAGAGATGCCGTCCAGGAGCCAGGGCCTAGAGTCAGAAACCTTAGAAATCTACCTGATGCTTTATTCTACTGTGGCTGAGCTGACACCAAAACCACAGGACAAAGTCCTTCCCACTCTTCCCTCCCCTTTCCTGAGGCAGCGTTGTCTCCCGCCTCCTGTCTGCTTCCACCACAGGCCCACGGGAACGCTGGCAGAGTACTGTTGATATTCACTTGAGGCCCAAAGGCTTTTCAGTCAACTTGTGGTGAATGCTGCCAGGCCTGGTCGTTGGGGTCCCCTCTGGCCTGGAGTAGTTCTAGAAATGCCATTTAAGAGCCAAGGCTTGCAATCAAGAGCCTGCTTGGTGCTCTTCCCCATTGTGGCTGAGCTGCTACCCAGGCTGCAAGACAAAGTCCCCTTTACTCTTTCTTCTCTTTTTCTCAAACAGAAGGAGTCTCTCCTCATAGCCACCACAGCTGGGAATGTGCTGGGTCACACCTGAAGCCAGTATGTCTCAGAGTAAGTCCCTCAGCATGTACTACCTGGTTCAGGGCCCAAGGACACTTTACTCAGCAGGTGATGGATCCTGCCAGGGCTGGTCCTTCCCTCCAAGACAGCAGGTTTCCTTCTGGCCTAGGGGGTGTCTAGAAATGTTATCCAGGAGCTAAGGCCCGGAATGGGGGCCTTGTGACTCTGCCTGGTGCCCTATCCCACAGTGGCTGAGCTGGTATCCAAGTTACAAGACAAAGTCCTCTTTACTTTTCCCTTTGCTTTTCCTCAAGAGGAAGAAAAGAGTCTTTTTCAGAGCTGCGAGCTGCATTGCCTGGGGTTGGGGAACGGGTGATGCAAACACTCCTTTAGCCACCCAGCTGGTGTATCACTAGGTCACATGCACCCTAAGTCCAGTGGCTCTGAACCCAGCATAGCACCAGGACTTAGCTAGCAGTCGCAGTCCTTGTGGCCTAAACTGCCTTTTGAATTTATTTAGAACCCCAGAGCACTTTAGCTTGTGGTGGCAAGGCTTGCTGAAACTCAAATTCCAACTGCTGGGATGGGCAATTCCTCTCTGGCTAGGGCTTATTTCAATGTTTCCTCCATAGGCAGTGGCTGAGTTCTGCTTGGTGTTGATAGCACTCGATTCCAATGCAAAGTCCCACAATTGCTGTGCTCTCCCTCCCCCAAGTGCACAGATTCTCTTTGCATTACATGATCACTGCCATGGGATGAGGGAGGGGTGGTATGGACAATTCAAGATTGTCTCTCTTACCTTCTCCAGTGTCTCTTTCAGTGATTTGAAGTTAAAACCAGGTACCATGATCACTCACCTGATTGCTGGTTCTCATGATATGGTGCTTTTTTGTGTAGATAATGTTAAATGTGGTGCTCCTGCTGGGAGGATGACCAATGGGGGCTTCTATTCAGCCATCTTGCTCCACCTCTGACTATATTTATATTCTTCAAGGAAAAATATCTTTTTTCCTTGCTCAATTTTATTTCAGACCATTGGGATTTGACATTTATTATGAAATATTTCAAGCACATAAAAATATGAAAATTAAAGAGTATCTGTATCTAACACCCAGTTTAAGGAAGAAAACAAAGTGTTACCATGAAGCCCCTACGTAGTCTTCGTGGGTGCCCTCTTACCATTCACTTCCATCCACAGCAGGAAAACCTTACTTTGAATTTCTTGTTTACCATATTCAAGCATTTACTTATATTTTTGCTATGCATATGTATGCCTCCTGCTATGGTCTGAGTGTTTAAGCCCCCTGTCAAAATTTATGTGTTGAAATAATGATTCCCAGAGAGGGACTCCTTCTCCCCCTGCCCTGCGAGGACACAGCAAAAAGACAACAATCCTTGAACCGAAAATATCCTTTCATTAGACACAGAATCTGCTGGCATGTTGATCTTGGACTTCCCAGAATCCAAAACTGTAAGTTATGTGTGTATGTGTGTGTGTGTGTGTGTGTGTGTGTGTGTGTGTGTGTGTGTATGTGTGTTTGTTTTGTTTATAAGGCACTCGGTCTATAACATTTTGTTACAGCAGCCAAAAGGACTCCTGAGGCACGTATTTTGCATGTTTGCATATATTTAAACTTCATGGAATGGAATAATTTCTTTTTACTCTTCTATGACTTGATTTTTCTTCCTTAAAATTGTATTTTTATGACTCATCCTGTTGATAAATGTCTGTAGTTCATTTGACCACTGTATTTAGGCTTCTGTCAAATGACTATATAACACTTCACTTACTCATTTTCTTACTGATAGATGTTTCCACAGTATCTTGCTTTTCAACAAATAGCTGCTCTGAACCTCTTTGTGCTTTTTCTTAAACATATTTACAAACATCCTTAAAGTATTTTCTTAAGACTAATTAATAGTCATAAAATATGTTCATGTTTTCTGAACTTGGAAAAATCATGTTACCCAAATGGAAATTTTACTTTTGTCATTTCAAAAAAATGTTAAATAAGAAACCACTATATGTCAGACATCATGCTTGGTATGGGGGATAGAGCAGCAAACATAGGCATGAACTCTTCCCTCATGGTTCTTGTACTATTGTGGATAATAGAGGAGATTTACATGTTGGGGAATGTTCTGTAGTAAATGATATCTGAGGTCTTACTTAATTTTGAGATTTTATGGTTCTGTAAAATCAGACATGATTCTATGAACCAAAATGATTTTAAAGCCAAAATATTTTTCTTTCCTTCAGGAACACTTAATTATTTAACATGTAACCACAAAATGAGGCAATAATACTGAACTTAATGAGACAAAGCAATCAAGGATATTAAAGTTTTACTCTTCAGTAAGAAAAGAATATGCAATTCAGACAGAAAGACTATGCAGTAGGGAGTAAGCAAATAATTGGTCCAAGAAAAATAACCCCAATTGAAAGATAAGTAATAAGTTAAACAGAAGGAAACAAGATGGGTTGTACCAAAAGCTATTGCAAGAAAAAAAGAAGGAAACAAGCTTGATTTTTAAAAAAGGGTTGGTGGGGGGGGAGCAGCTAAAAAATAAATGCCTAAAAATTCATGCCATAAGCCAGATAACATTACAAATATTTCTCCTAAATCAAATAAATCATTAAAAAGTAGAACTTCCATGAAATGAGAAATGACCGAAATGCCACAGTGGCTCAAAGATAGATGGGCACAATTATGTCAGGAATCCTCTCTACTTACTATGGGGAGGCCAGAACGAGAAAGGGGAGGAAAAGGTATGGCCTTCTTTTGTGAGCTTTAAAACCCTGACCAGGGAAGGAAATAGGGAATGGCAGATTTTTTTTCTTCCATCCCTTTATACACGCCTCCCCATCATTTTCTTTTGCCTGATATAAAACACTCACTCATTTATTGAACATACAATGGACAATAATGGACAACATAAACTTGTACAGTATGCCAAACTATGTGCTATTGGCTGTGAATACAAAACGTGAACAAGACTAAAAACATACCTGCCTTATAAGCTTATATTCTAGTGCAGTAAACAAATAAATGAAGAAGTAAGTAAATGCACAAATAGGTCAATATTAGAATCTGATAAGAATTATAAAGAGAATAAACAGTGTGATGGGATAGTAATTGGAGAAGGTGGATGTGGGAGACAGGGAGATCAGGGAAGGCCTCTCTGATTAACTTGAACTGGGACATTAGCTGTATATTAAAAAAAAATAGGCCAGGCATGCAAAGAGCTAAGGAAAATATTCCAAGGTAAGTTACATATATGTGAGCAAATGATTGGAGGGCAGAAGGGGTTTGCCATATTTGAGGAACAGAAAGGATATCATTGTGAGGGTCAAGTGAGATTTTTGTTTTTTAATCTGGTGATTCTATAGAACATTCATGTAAAGGATGGGAATTAATCACTATAAAGGAGACACATGACTGCAAAGAGAGAAGCCCCTGAGAAATAAAAAAAAGGTAAGGTTCAGAGCTCAAGCATAGGAATTTGATTTTACTAAAAAAAGAGGTCCTTATTGCATTCTTACAGGAAGAAAGGCTGAGAAAATCTATAAAATTGCATGTAGTTTATGGGTCTGGTGTTGGAAATAAAACATGAGGACATTTCACGCTGATGTTTTTTTGTTAGTCTGGTTTTTGGAAGGCAGAACCGAGGCAGATAACATACTTTTGATGTTTCTATTTCTCTTGGCCAGCAGGTTTGTGGAGGCAGTGTTGGCTGAGGTCCCAGCATCCAATCACTAGCTTTGTAGTGTCAAGAGGCAGAAAACAGTACACTCATTTTTTCTGGTGCAAATCATAGCTGTTGAATTATTGAAGATCTCCTTGTAGTGGTAGCATCTTTGTCGTGATGGTGATTGGGTGGATCTGGAGGTGATAGCTTCCTAATTAGAGAAGGGCAACAGATCCTTTGGAGGTCCATCCTGGAGTTATTGTTAATTTAATAGGTCATTTCCTCCAGATTTCACAATGATTCTTCAAGTCATTTGTTACCCTGGAATCTATCTTTCCTGCTTAAGTGACATACAGGGATTTTCTGATTTGACCAGTATCTTCAGGGTTCAAGATCAGTCATTCATGAAATAATAAAGTCATTCAGAAAATGATAGGGTTGGGTGGAGAGGAAGAAAATTTTCAACATAAGAATGTAAAGGATGTGGTGGTTTGGGGATGGCATCAGTGAGGATTTACAGCTGGTTCTATGACATGACATGAATTTCAAGAGTTATTTTGTTTAAAATAAGAATCAGGAAGAGACAATGGTGAGCCAGTAGAATATCCCACCTCCCGGCCCTACATTACACTAAGTTTGTGAGAGAGAAAACTACCTGCATTTGAAAGGCATTAGAGAAAGCTTTCAAAAGGCAAGGGGTCAGAGGAATTTCAGAAAAGGAATGAAAATCTAATAAGAGACTTTGCTGAAGTTTAGGAAGGCACAGTGATGGCTGGGGTGGTGGCTCATGCCTGTAATCCCAGTATGCTGGGAGGCCGAGGCAGGCAGATTGCCTGAGTCAGGAGTTGGAGACCAGCCTGGCCAACATGGCAAAACCTCGATCTACCAAAAATACAAAAAATTTGCCAGGTGTGGTGGTGCATGCCTATTGTCCCAGCCGCTTGGGAGGCTGAGGTTGGAGGATCGCTTGAGCCCAGGGGGTGGAGGTTGCAGCAAGCCGAGATTGCACCACTGCTCTCCAACCTGGATGACAGAGCGAGACCCTGTCTCAGAAAAAAAAAAAAAAAAAAAGCATAGAAGTAAGTGAAAGGGTTTTTCAGGGATTCGGTAGTCAGAATAAAGGGTACATAGAAATATTTGGGAATTAGAGTCTTAGGGAAAGTGGATGGCCTGGGAGCCTTGGGCTTCTCTAGAAAATCAAGATAGTCTGAAGTGTAAGGCATGAGGGGGGTCAGTCTTGATTACTCTTTTAAATGAGGAGGGGCAACCACTTCAAGCTGCAGTCTGTGATATGGTGGCTGGGGAAAGTATGAGGCAGCCATTCTTGGCCTGACATTTGAATTCTCCTAGAGCAATACATGTATTATCACTGCAACTCCTTTCCTGACCACTGAGGAAAGATTAGACTTTCTTTAATCCTGTTCACAAGATCAGCACAACAAGTAAACAAGTAGAAGAGTTATTTTGGGAAGAACACCATTTACATTCATGGAATCCTGTATTAGCTCCCACCGGACTGAGTTTCTAGAAACCAGGAACATATTTTCTTCACAAAAATGTTCCTTTCCCATCATTATTATCTATTACTATATCTGGCATAGAATAAATGCTTATTAGTTTTTTTGTTAAATGAGTGAATGGATGAGAGATTAAACATAATAACAGAAACCCTCATCTTTGAAAAAAGTCAAGTTGATTAGTGTTAGGAAATCTATACTTTTAAATAACCAGACTCTTTTCCAGCTTTCAAGCTGCTTTCTGCTTAAAAATTAGATCGTTAAAATATCTAATAAAAACAGGCAAACAAAGAACAGGAAGAAAAAGAGTGATAGTGTCCTAAAACAGTGATCTATGATGTTGACATTTAAATACCTAACTTCTTTCTGAAATTTAGATTTCATGGGGAAAGCACACGGGTGTTTTTGCCTTACAAAGAAACGATCCCATCTCTTGCATACTTAGGGAGAAACATTGCACCGTAACTGTGTTACTAGTGGGAAAATATCTGAATTGTTCCAAGACACATCGTCATTGTGCCTAAAATAATTGCTGTCAAGTAATCATTAATAACATATTTTCTTTCTAAAAGAAGTGTTTCTCTATACTTTGAAAAGCGTAATAGTTTGGCTTAGAAGGACTTCTACAGAGAATGTGAATTGCAAATACATTCATTTTACAACTACATTCCATGACATGCCTCTGAGTACTTCATGCTCTTGACTCATTGAGATTTCAGAATGACAGCCAGATTGAACGAAGCTTAATGTATAATAAAAAACATTATTTACAGGAACATGTGTTTCCAGGGTAACATAAGGGAGTTAGTAAAACACTCTGCTAAGTAGCTCTGAATTAAAGGATAGCATTCCATTGTCTTTAGTGTGAGATAGTGACCTGGCAAATCATTCTTAGGAGACCTCTGTGAACAAGGCTAAAATGCTGAGACTTAATTTCCTTAAAATAAAAAGGTTGTATTCTTTTATTTTCCTGCAGCTTATTAACATTTACAAACAAGAGGGGATAATCTTAATAAATTGCATTGTTCTAGGTTTCATTAACATAGAATAATGTAACCTCAAAATGTAATTTACCAGCCGGGTGCGGTGGCTAACGCCTGTAATCCCAGCACTTTGGAAGGCCGAGGCGGGTGGATCACGAGGTCAGGAGACCATCCTGGCTAACATGGTGAAACCCCATCTCTACTAAAAATACAAAAAAAATTAGCCGGACGTTGTGGCGGGTGCCTATAGTCCCAGCTACTTGGTAGGCTGAGGCAGGAGAAAGGCGTGAATCTGGTAGGTGGAGCTTGCAGTGAGCCGAGATCGCGCCACTGCACTCCAGCCTGGGCGATAGAGCAAGACTCGGTCTCAAAAAAAAAAAAAAAAAAAAAAAAAAAACTTACCATGGGATGTAGAATTACCAATTATATCTTATTCTTTTTTCTGTTAAAAATTATTAAAACATTTTGGAGAATTTTACCTTAAAATTCAAGGAACAATGCTAAAATCTGTTATTTCATAAAAAGGGTAAGAAAACCCTATGGTAGAAATGGCAAGTAAAACTGATTCTAGTGGGCTGAGGGAGGACCCCAGATGCAGGTGAGACCTTGATCCCAGCCATTGTCTAGGCTCTTGACACTGTCAGGAGAATGAGTTCAAGGATGAGTCTGAAAGTGATGAAAGTACAGAGATTTATTGCAAAGGGAAAAGTACACACTCAAGAAAAAGGAGTGTGGGCGTACTCAAGAGAGAGTCACATACAAGGGGCTGCTAGCTTTATGGGTTTCTTTAACCATAAAATGGAATATTCGTGAACATTTCTAGAAAAAGGTAGAGATTTCTTGGAACTGTGGTGTCACCCATTTTTAAAACAAATATGGGTGTTCTCTGAACTGTCATGGCACTGATTCGTGTGTGATTTAGTATGTTAATGAGCATATAATGCGGTCCTGGGTGAAACTTAGGTCAAATCCAGTGCCATGTTGGGTCCAGTCAGTTTTAGCTAGCTTAGTTCACTCCCTGGTTTTCAGGGTCTTAGCATTTCATAGCTTTTGCAACTATTTCAGAAGTTTCCTTTTGCTAGTCATGTGAAACTGCTTCCAGAATTTTCTAATCTCCTGCAACCACCGTGTATTATTCCTGTCTCAAAATTTGTACTCTGTTTTGTTATGGAGGAGTTAACCAACAATAAAAATAAGATCTCACCATTAAAAAGGTGTATACTGCTTTCAGGGAACAAAAATCAGCCTATAATTTTGACCAAGGAGCATTTACTTGCAAAATATTGAAGCCACCTCTTGAATAATAATAATTCAAAATAACAATTTTACATAAAATGGGAGATCCTCAATTCCACCCAAGGGTGAGCCAGTTCCTTTACCATCAGTATACATCTCCCTCAACTCCAGGACAGGGAAATTGTCAGCCTATTCTGGCCTTGTGGGATGTTAAGAAAAATTATCCAAAATTCATAAGACAAAAACATGACTGTATAATCTTTATTGTTAATATAAAGGTTTTCTAGTAACCCTGAGTATCATCTGACTCTAAGGGAACAAATGTTTGTTTGACTTCCTACTTACTACTATTGAGGACCCGAACATACTATAATTCTGTAATCTCAGATATTAATTTGTAGAAAACTGATAAGATAAAAATTATTTTTATTTGCTATAAACATGATATTTTTGTCTGATAGAGAAAATAAACCCAAAGATTTTGTAGATGGATGGATGGATAGATAGATAGATGATAGATAGATAGATAGATAGATAGATAGATAGATAGATGGATAGGCAGGCAGATTGATTTTAGATTACAGGATCACACTCTGCCACCCAGCTGAAATGCAGTGGCTCAGTCACAGCTCACTGCAACCTCAAATTCCTCGGTTTAAGTGATCCTCTCTGCTGACTCAGCCTCCTGAGTAGCTAAGACTACAGGTGCACACCACCATGACTGGAAAAATTTTTTTTTTGGTAGGGACAGCATGTTGCCCAGGCTGGTCTTGAACTCCTGAACTCTCACAATCCTTCTGACTCAGCATCCAAAAGTGCTGGAATCAAGGTAATACTTTTGATGCCCTGCAGGCCTTTAACCGATTTTGTATCTCCCTTTCTATTTCTTTTTTCTTTCACTGACCATGCATATATAGATCTCTCTTATGCTCTTTTGAACGGGTTGGTTCCTTCATTATACGTTAAACAGAACTTTAATACATCCTCATTAGGTTTGGGAATTATGATTTATAACATTTTGTAGATTATATTCTTGGCAGTTCTGGAAAGTCTACTAAAATCTGCTTGTATCAGGAGAATCCACTGGATGGAAGGGCAGCCTGTGGATTAAGGAACATCCTGATAAACATGTCTTTCAAAACTGTCCTTGTGTCTCCCTGACTTTCTGGATTCCTGAGCTGCTATGACTGATCTGTAGGGTTTGGAAGTTTTTGTTTTTGTCTGGGAACATAGCAGATTGTACTCTTTCAGACTTGCATGTAACTATTTATCTAATATGTCTTTATCTTTCAAAAATTAAAAACTGAAAACTTGAGTTCTATGAGTCTTGTCAGATTACTATTTGGAAATTATAAGTTAAGACCTCGCTATTCTGGTTATTATCCTCCAGAGTTGAGTCTAAATACTCTCTTTAGGTTGTTGCTAGAAGTTGTGATATTTTTCTTATCTCCAGGTGAGAGTCAAGTAGACTTGGTTGGACATCCATCTTTAGTATAGAGACTGGAAGTTTGTGTATAATAATATCTTGTTTATGGCACTGCTGTGAAATCTTTGAAGGTCTGTAGAAGCTTGGAAAGGTAAAGAAAAGAACTTGAAGGAGTCTATATGTCTTTAAGCAATTCGATAGTTTGGGGTTCTTAAATTCTGAGTAAGTGTTAGAAGAAGGGAGGGAAAGAAGGGAGGAAAGGCCAAAGAAAAGAAGGAAGGAAAATTTACTCAAAACAGCTAAAGTTGTTTATAATGATATGACTTTGCTATATGTATTTTAAATCCTTGCATTGGTACTCTGGTTAATAAGTAGCCAAGCTGCAGTCATACATTGTTCTCAGGCACCTATGTTCTGGACTTCATCAAATGACCAGTGTAAAAATGTTCCCTTCCCGAGATCAGATGCTAAATTCAGAAAAATAAAATTGTTGAGGTATGTTTTTTGTTAAATTTGTTTTTTAGAGATGGGATCTCACTGTATTTCCCAGGCTGACCTCAAACTCCTGGACTCAAGCAATCTTCCTGCCTTGGCCTCCCATAGTGCTGGGATTACAGGCATTGGTCACCATGCCCAGCCTGAGGTATTTTATATTCCAGAAATACGGACCAGCTTCATGGAGAAACATGATATGCCAATGTAGAGAGAGAAAATTTGGGTCAAACTAAGCCACAAATGGAAAAAAGGTGAAATAATGGCTGAGTCTGAAGGAGCTAACCAATGGAGTCTTCAAAATAGAAAATCAAGCATAACTCTGGTGCATCAAGACAAGCTTAGAGCAAATAGCTTTCTCTCCTAGCTTACATTCAAATGCTCATATGGGTGAAGCACTTTGCTTTCCAAAGCCTCTGCCATTACTAAAACAAAATTATCTTAACTGGGAGGCAGCTGACCTGAGTACTAAGCTTATGGGGGTGACTAAGACATATGCTTCAATGCGATATGAAACAATGCAAACCTGAATGATGGTTATATTGAATAGCTCTAACATGGCTCTGTCTTTTGGCTCACATTTAAAAGATACATTTACTATTGGGGTTTCTATATAGGAATGTAATTTACAGAAATTTCTTCCTCCTGATCAACCCTTAAATACTCTGGTCTGTAATGGGGCTGGGAATCATTTTGTAACTGTAAATTTCATGGTGAAGTGTTAGGGAAAGTACCAGGTTACAAACGTGAAAAGCTATCTGTCGTTTGCCTGGTATGTCAGTGTTATTGCCAGAGGAGTTTTTTACCCTGTGTTTGTGGATTAAAAGCATTAAAGAAAAAATGAAAAAAACATGTGGGTTATTGAGATCAATCAATCCATGAGGATCACATGGTGGGTTCACACATTGGATTCTAAAATACCTGGATTCTGGAGATGTTGCCTATAGGAGACCCTCTGGTACACACAAACAAAGGGACATTTGGGAGTAACCACAATCTGTATAAATTTTTCCCCAGGAACACAATTATTTGGGCTACAAAATATATTTTACAATTATACCCAGGAAGTTAGCACACAGTGGTAACAGCATATATAGTGAATTTAAAAACTTTGGCCTTCCAGAACAAAGGGAGCTTTGGGAGAAATAGGATCAGCCCTAGGAATATTAGAACATACAGAATATGCTGTTAATGAAATCAGTTACTCAGCCCTTCATGCAGGAATAGGATGTCTCCAGGGTATCCCATACCAGTGAGTAGGCAAATGATAGCAAGCTCCACGGTGTGAAAATGGGGTTATCAAACGGAATAAACTTTAAGACAACATGCTGGAACACAATGGTGGGAAATAACTTGTGCTCTAACCCAAGTATGGCTTTTTGATATATGATTTCAAATGGGAGCAGAAGTGGCCCATGTCCATTTACCTGGCACACTGAATGTCAAGTCACAGTGATTCCATTTATGGAAAACAGTTAGGTCCTCTCATTTATGAGAGTTTCTAAATGGAGACTATAATTTGCATCAGTGTCCATTAACTGCTTTGGCACCACCAATAAACCAGAATAAGACATACTTGACTGTATAATTTGTACAGAGTAGATAAATTTTACTCACACACTTCTAATGAGAAGTTGATGGTCCATCTTAAAAGACCCCTTCCACTGGGAATTCATTTCAATTCAGTCTTGTAAGATGAAAGAAGATATCTGAATATGTGTCTGATTATGTGCACAGAATACGTGGAATCCCAAACTCAATCACACATTACTTTTAGTTATACCCTAGTACAAAATAATATTTTATATGGGAAAGGGTCCTATTTGTTTGGAAGGGACAGTGAATGAATAATATAGTCTTAATTTATGAGTTGTTTTATAACTACATGTCTGATATCTATAATCATACTGTAAATTATTGGTGAGGCCGATTTGATAGTTGTCAGTAAGACCTACAATAATACAGACATAAATGATCAAATGTTTGAGGAATTCAAACCTCCTCAATAACTGATCCCAGTGGAAGATGATTATTCTGAAGAGGAGTTAGATTTAATTAACAAATCAGTTAATCATGGTTTTAAATCAATCAGCACACACTTATCACAGAGTCAAAATTACAATAGGAAAAAGTAGCAAGAGAAATGTTAAACTGATAAAAAACATGAGGCAACATGAAGGAATTATAGGATGGTTGATCTGCCTTTTAATGTAGATATCCACACCTGAGTTTTATTTTTATTTTTATTTTTATTATTATTATTTTTTGAGATGGAGTCTCGCTCTGTTGCCCAGGCTGGAGTGCAGTGGCATGATCTCGGCTCACTGCAACCTCTGCCTCCTGGATTCACGCCATTCTCCTGCCTCAGCCTCCCAAGTGGCTTGGGACTACAGGCGCCCGCCACCATGCCTGGCTAATTTTTTTGTATTTTTTGTAGAGACGGGGTTTCACCTTGTTAGCCAGGATGGTCTCGATCTCCTGATCTCGGGATCCCCCCGCCTTGGCCTCCCAAAGTGCTGGGATTACAGGCATGAACCACCGTGCCCAGCCATTCACACCTGAGTTATTATAAAAATAATCATTGGTATTTTGACTTGCTTGCTATATCACTGGTGTGAAAGATGTAACTCTACTAGTGTAGGTAAAGAACAATTTATTATAAAAAGACCTTGACTGAGTGTCACTAGATTGGACTACATTGCACGATTGAATCTCAGGTGGTCTGGGTTGACTGGATGCTTTACTCCAGAGTTGCCTGGAGCAAGGTACTGACCATTGGCCAGCACTATAAAATATTTTAACTAGACAAATAATATTCTGTAACCGTCGGTTCATGAGCTGTTTCAAAGGCAGGGCATACCAGCCTGTCAGCATTGTTTAGGTATAGTGATTTGATTTAGTAGTCTATCTAATTGCAATTGCCTTTGGTGTTGTTGGGACCTAGGGGTTTTGATGGCTGCAGCTGATTGCATAGCAGAAATGTGCCTGTGTAGCCAGCTCACTATAAAAGATCCTCACCACAAGCAGACATTGGGCTTCCTGGTAATCAAAGTTTCATATATCTGCTGGTGATCATTCAATAATGGAAAACAAAGAGCATCCTGTGTGATCCAGCAGTGTGAGGACAAAGACTGAACTTGAGATTGTTTCAGATCCCTTTTAAGGAATATTGTTTGCCTGCAGTTGCTATACTCTATCTTAGCCTGTAATAAAACTATTCTATAAATATAATGTTTAGGGTCTGTAAGTCCTTTCAGCAATCAAACACTTAAGGTAATTAGTGCGTAATTAATGCAGTATGCAAACAGGTTGTGCTATTCTAACAATTGAAGTAGAAGCTGTAATTGTCAAAACATAAGAATATCTTTATTTATACATAGTAACAACTACAATATTTCTAAGACAAAGTTAATACTGAATACCAAAATCACTTCAGCATAGCAATACTCACTTTCTCATTGTCTGTTGTTCTCAGATTTCAGAAATCTTTGAAAAAAAAATCATCTGTCCTACAATGATATTGAACATTTTTTAAACTTCTAAATTTTGGTTGCCATTTCAATCAATTTTAAATCTTTCATGAAATTATTCACTGATAGAGCACGAAAAAAGTTTAGCTTTTGAAGTTTTTAGTGATTTGTAGGTCTTGAAAACAATGCTTGCAGAAAGATAGAGTTTGAAATTTATTTCTAAAAACAAAAGATGAACTGAATAAATTATACAATGATAACTTGAATGGTGTGCAAGATTTAATTTTAAATCCTATAATTATATTTTGTAATATTTTAATATATATGGAGAATCTTTAATAGAGCACACTTTCTATTGAATTTATATTCTATTCAGAACAGAATTAAAAGACTCATGAATAGAGAACATTTATTGTAGAATTTGGCTTATAAAAATAGTTGACATTGTAGGATACAAGATCAATATAAAATCAGCATACTTGCAATGAAATTCTGAAAATGTACTTAAAGAAAATTTCTTTATAATAGAATCAAAAAGAATAAAATACTTAGGTATAACTTTAAATAAAGAAGTACAAGATTGATACAGAGAGTCTCAAAACATTGTTAGAAGAAATTGAAGATTTAAATAAAAAGGATAACACGTTTATAAATCAGAAGACTTATTGTTAAGAACCTATATTCTTTCAATTAATCTATAGATTCAGTGCAATCTCTTTCAAAATCTCAGTTGCCTTTCTTGCCAAATTGGTAAGCTCCTCCTAAAGTTTATATAAAAATGCAAGGGACTCACAATAGCCAAATAATTCTGGAAAAGAATGAAAGAACGAAATTGAAGGAGTCACATCTTTTTTTTTTTTTTTTTTTTTTGCATAATATCTCGCTCTTATCACCCAGGCTGGAGTGCAGTGGCACCATCTTGGCTTACTGCAACCTCTGCCTCCTGGGTTCAAGCAATTCTCCTGCCTCGGCCTCTCGACTAGCTGGGATTACAGGCATGTGCCACCAAACCCCACTAATTTTTGTATTTTTAGTAGAGATTGAGTTTCCCCACGTTGGCCAGGCTGGTCTTAAACTCCTGGCCTCAAGTGATCCACCTGCGTTGGACTCCCAAAGTGCTGAGATAACAGGCGTGAACCACCAAGCCCGGCCAGAACTTCACTTCTATGAGGTGTCTAAAGTAGTCAAACTCATAGAATTAGATAGTAAAATGGTGATTACCAGGGAATCGGGGAAGGGAAAATTGGGAGTTGTTGTTCAATGACTATAGAATTTCATTCATACAAGATGAGACATTTGTGGAGTTCTGCTGTACAACTTTGTGCTTATGATTAACAATATGATACACTTAAAAATCTGTTAAAAGGGTAGATCTCAGGTTATGTCTTTTTGACCACGACCACCACACACACACACACACACACACAAACCACTAAAAAAAAAACACAACAAAAAATAAGGTAACCTGACACAAAGTTGCACCAAATCAATAGCCAAAGTTGCTGTAGTTTCATCTTCACCTTCATGTTTCCTTTAGCCAAAAATGAACTATTTTGCCTCTGAGTTTAAAGCATCCATCAAACAATCACAAGGCAGAGCCATCAGAAACCTATATCTGATTTTCATGACAAATACAGGAATGATGTATTAGCGAGTGGAGCCACTGCTGTATATCTGTGCACATACACATCAACACAAATTGGAATACAGTGAAAACTGTCCCCTGTGAGCAAAGCCACTCCAAAGGAATGGAAAAATCAATAATTAGCTGATGTAATAATACTGAATTGTCTCAAAACCAACTCATGGTTGATGCCAAATAAAAACACTGTTCTTATTAAAATATGACATTATTGAACAAATAAAGTACATTTGAAACCTTAAAAAATAAAAAGAAATTGTTTGGCAATTAAAAAAAACACTTAACTTTGAATCAAAAACTGAGTTTTGCCGGGCGCCGTGGCTCGTGCCTGTAATCCCAGTACTTAGTGGGGCTGAGGCAGGTGGATCACCAAGTCAGGAGATCAAGACCAGCCTGGCCAACATAGTGAAACCCCGTCTCTACTAAAAATACAAAAATTAGCCCAGCGTGGTCGCGTGCGCCTGCAGTCCCAGCTACTCAGGAGGCTAAGGCAAGAGAATTGCTTCAACCTGGGAGGCAGAGGTTGCAGCGAGCCGAGATCGTGCCACTGTACTTCAGCCTGGGTGACAGAGACTCCACCTCAAAAACAAACAAACAAACAAAACACAAACACACAAACTGAGTTTTAGAAATCTTTTTGCCACTATCTGACTATGTGACTCTTGTCAAGTAATTCCGTCTTTCTAAATCTGGTCAACCATCCCTTCTCCCCAAGGTAGAATTAGTCAACAACTACATTTGATCCACATCCACAATTCCTTAGCATGTTTTTGGTCACATTCTTATGATTCTATTAAATTTGAGGGAAAAGTAAAAATTAGAATTTAAAAGGACTCTTCTTGCAATTTGCTTTAGGAAATGTCAGCATTTTCTGAAAACAGACAAAATGCCTCTTGGGTTTAGTCCATGGAATCAAACACGATTTATATATTGAAGTCACAGCTAAAAGTAGAATCGCAAAATTCACTCTACTGAAATTGTAAGCAAGACTCAAAAACAGAAGCAAGAATCAGACATTAAGCAGAAACATAATTTGGACTGACCAAATAGTTGTCCAAGGATTCTGACTCTTCATTTCTTATTGGGGTTTAAAGCAGAGATCAAGTCAGAGAATAAAGTGAGATGGAAGAACTTCACTAATCAATGGCACAAGAACAGACACGAGTCTGGGCTCTCTCAATTTGATACGAATTCTGTGAGAATATAGGGGTTTAGTCAATGAAGGACCAGACATACTGGTTGATGTGTGTCCATACGTAGATAAACCTCACAAGCAGGGCCCTATTCATGACATTTTCATTTAAGTTACACTAGGGCAGGAGTTCTGGTCTTTTGATGTTGTTTTTTTCCCTACTATATTCCTAGCTCTTAGATTAGTACCTGGGCTTTTATTGGTGTTCAATAAATATTGGCCGAAGAAATGAATAGATAACTTGCAAATATGGTTTGAATATTGGTCCTTGTGCTTAATAGATGTGCTCCTTTGATTAATTGCTTAATCACTGAAGCCTTCATTCCTATATCCTTGAAAGGAGAATAATCTACCCCTCAGATACATATAAGGTTTAAATTACCAATCTAAGTACCTAGCAGGGTGCCTGGAACATAGGAGACATTACATAAAAACTGATTTATTTGCTTTTTTCTCCCTCAATTCTTCATTACTTTAACTACTGTAATTATTTAAAGCAATATTATTATACTTTAAAAATATAACAACCACCCTTTTTTATGGTATTTTGCTGAGAGCAGTGAACAATTCTCCCAATTCTGTCTCAGTTAAATGAACTTATGTGAGAAATTTTAATACATTTATTTATTTACTTATTTAAGGAAAGACCAAATATAGTATTTCCAGATACATATTCTTTTCTGGTTAATTCTTTAGCATTTTCTTTTAATCCTTTGAATTAGCTCTAAAATCCCTCTTCAGGGCAAATCATTACTACACCTAATTTAAGATACCCCATGGCCTCCTCTGGCCAGTTGTGTAAGCACAGGATTCTAGAGTTCTCATTAGCTTCTCAAATGAATCTAAAATTATCTATATATGCATATCTCTACGTGACCTACAAAGTTATCATTGTCATTGGCAGCCATAACAGAATGTAGGATTACTGACCATTATTTTGTCTGTATGGCAGTTACCACCATGTAAATGTGCACTTATAATGAAATACCATACATGAAAATTTCATAAACAACGATAAATTCATGGCTGTGTTTCCTCTTGTACATAATTAGGGCTTCAAAAAATAATCTGTATTCAACATGAACAGGATTCTCTTTGCAATAAAAAACAGATGGAGCCAAGAAGGTAAATAAGAATAGTGTGATTTGGCAATGATCATCTCAACACACATTATGAAAAACTTATGAAAATATTTCCCAGTTTGAGATGGAAACTAAAATAGCCATGTGTAGCACATTAAAATGTTAAACCTCCACATTTTCCACCAAAAATTTGTTTTGCACCATATTGTAAAATTTTTAAAAACGCTCTTTGAGCCATTAGTAAATATAGCATAAGAACAGCTATCCTAAATACAAGTATGACCCTTGTGACAATTACGGTTTTGTCTGCCCAGTAACTGTACTGGGTACAATTGCCTCCGCAACTTAGGTTATAACAAGAGCCTCCTCCCCTCACTGAAGAGGTGAATGTGTGCCTGGGTTATGCACTGCATCTTTTTCTTTTACTGCAATGACTTTCTTCAGGTTGGTTGCTAAACTAGTTGGACAAATCAGGCCATCCATGCCCTTTTCCTAAGGTAGAGCAAGGTAGAGCGCTTTTTCTTCTTCAGACATAAATGTGACACCAGAGCTTCTGGCTATCATGTTCCCATCTTATAAAATGGCATAAATGAAAGACAAAAATGTACAGAATCTTGGAAGTCAGTTTCTATGATCAAGTCTTGAGTTTTGTTTGTTGCTATGTTCCGGAAGTTTTCCCTTCAACTGTATGAGCTGTTCCAGCATCATTCAGTATTATTCCAATAAATTCTCCGTTTTTGCTGAAACTAGTTTGAGTTGGATTTTATAACAGTGCTTACTAAAAAGTGTACACACAGAACTTCCACAGCTGTGCAAATCTCAAAGACTCTAAAACTGGTTCATAGCACCACTTACCCTCGAATTAATGAGTCATTTTGTATTTATTGGCTTGAAAATGAAAGCATGGTTGCTTTCTGTATTAGTGCACAGAAGAAAAATAGATCACGCTTTGTTTTGCCAGTCAAATGAAGAAAATTGGTTTGAAATGTTTTTCCCATGGAGGAGATTAGTTGAAATTTATCATGCATTACGGGAAATGGAACTAGAAATAACTCAAATTGATGTCATCTTCATGTATTTTTCATTGCTGTTCGCATTTCTCTGGGTGTGTTAAGAAAAGAGAATAGTTTACTCTTTCAAACTGCAACAAAATGCTTATATATTTTTGTTTTAATATATAATCCCCTGCTTTTTTCTGAAGTCAGTTGATCCTGGCTAGGAAGCGTTGCTTGCTGAACTGGATGATAAGTGGGAGAATACAAAAGAAGAGTAGCTATCAAGAAAGCTAACACAAGAGCATATCTGTAATCAAGAAATGGCTGTAAGCAGCAAAGGAGGAGGCTGCGAGGCAGTAGGAAAGATGTGGTTGAAGTCGATTTTGGCTAAAGAAGAATTCCTGGAGGAGGTTGGAAATGTTTAATGGGAATTTTGAGCAAGTATTGTTAAGGTACCACATTGCACCTTTTTTCTTCAGTCTACTCACAACGTCCTCAGTAAAATCCATACTTCGTGCTAACTAATGCATTCTGGAGTTGGATTTGCTTTGCAGGCTGTGACAGAGTATTATTCCTTGATTTAATGTTACCAAGGTCATAAAAGCAAAACCAAAAACAATTCAGAGGTTTTCTATGTGGACCTCAACATTTGTTTTCAATTATAAATAACAATTGTTTTTCATAACGCAATACCGATTGCAATGGGTCTTATAAGAAATTTGGCATGTCCATCTTAAAACCCAAGTTTTGGAACTGTTTGCATTATATTGTTTATTTTTGAAAAGGAGAAATGAAGTGACAGTCCTCAGGTACTTTGAAGTTGAAACAAAACATACTGAAGGTACCATCTACAGTCCTTAAGTGAGGAATAATCTACGGAGGATTTTACCTTAGAGACTTTGTCAAATGCTGCACTTCTTATAGATACCAGTTTAAATGGTCTTCGGAGTAAAATGTGTTTAATTACACACTGTTGGTAGAAATAGTTCATGCAATTTGTAAGCAAACAGGATCAGCATTATGAAGATGTTTTTATTTTTTCTTCTATCTCCTATGGAACTCAGAATACATTCCCACATGTACTCTTTCCTTGGCATGAGTTCTAAACCATCTCCAGCACAAAGTGGTCTGTAAAGCTTCAAGGAACAATTATATAGTCATACCCTATAGGTCAGTGTCCCCAGTGCCCAGGCGATGGACCAGTACTGGTCCATGGCCTGTTAGGAACTGAACCTCATAGCAAGAGGTGAGTGGCGAGTGAATGAGTGAAGCTTCATCTGTATTTACAGACGTTCCCCGTCGCTCACATTACCACCTGAGCTCCACCTCAGATCAGCGGTGGCATTAGATTCTCACAGGAGCACAAACCCTATTGTGAACTGCACATGCAAGGGATCTAGGTTTTGTGCGCCTGTTGAGAATCTAATGCCTGATGATCTGTCACTGTTTCCCATCAGCCCCAGATGGGACTGTCAAGTTGCAGGAAAATAAGCTCAGGGCTCCCACTGATTCTACATTAAGGTGAGTTGTATAATTATTTCATTCTATATTATAGTGTAATAATAATATAAATAAAGTGCGTGATAAATGTAATGTGTTTGAATCATCCTGAAACCATCCCCCTGCCCCAACTCCAGCCCGTGGAAAAATTGTCTTCCATGAAACTGGTTCCTGGTGCCAAAAAGGTTGGGGACTACTGCTATAGATGATGAATGGTTTAACTGTTGTGACACTTGAAAATTTCACTCAGAATTGGGATCCAGGACTAAGAATTTATGATAAGATTCTTGGTCTTTGCTACAAATCCTTCTCTTCCCTATTTTTATCTCTCTTTCTTTATCTCTTTTTTTATAAACTGGAGAAAATAAAGAATGAAACCAAGGCTCCCAGAGGATAGAATAACTTGATTACCATTGTAAATTCATATATTAGGAATACTTTAAACATTACTTGAGTAAATAAATGAGTTAGTGATTCACTAATGGTGACCCCAAGAGTTAACCTCCATGTTACTCAGAAAGGATCCATACAGATGAAAAGAAAGAGGCTTCTAATTTACATCATAGAATGAGTTCTGGTCAAAAAGCTCTAGACAGGGTTAATTTCTCTTTGGAAAATCACTTTAGATCACTTTCTTTGAGAAGTTTAAAGTATCAGCATTTGATTTTCTCTTTTCTCACTTATTTAACACCATGAGAATATGCCATAACTTGTTCTATGAAAGTACTAGATTCTAAGTTACAGTAAATATTTTGAATGTTGTGCTTTCTGTGCATCATATTTATAGGATATGTATATCCTTGGCCCAAATAATTCAATCCTGGAAGCAATCTGGATTTTAATACATTTTATTAGAATTGTGGAATTGTGGAAACAGCTGGAAGCTCTCAAAATTCAATAATATTTCTACAAGTGCTTCCTACTGCTTATATGCTTAGCTTTAACTAGCTACTTTGTTATAAGTATCATGCTGTTGTCATAGCAACTTTGGAGAAGGTCATGATGTATGGGAAGCTGAGTTGGTGATGACCTGAAGACATAGTCTAATAATGACTGCAGTAATGCCTCCTGGGAAAACAATGTCAAAGATCAAGGAGTTGTGATAATTCTTCAGAAATTCCACAGAGAAGGCTTACTTGGGGCTTAATATTTTCAAGCTAAAACTGAATATAGCTGAACACAGATTCCTTTCCTTCACTCCATTACCTACTACTTTGTCTTAAAGAACGATATTTCCGAGGCTGGTGTATGAATGACATAAACTGAATTCCTGTACTTTCAAAAATAATATTCTTAGTTCTCTTCTAAATGTGGAACCAATACATATCTTTACTTTTCTTCTTTATAGCCACTGATCTAGAAAAAACCCATAGTTTTCATTTGTAACAAAAATCTCCACTGAAACAATCATCTTACATGTAGCACGTGAGTACTGAGCACAGAGTACTTTTCAAGGAATTTTGATGACTTAAGAAATTGACTATCCTTTAATTTTTTTCTGATTTCTTAATGTGGGGACATGAATGTGAATATCATTCTAAGCTTGAAAACTAAAACATGACAATTTCATTTGGAAATTATATCTAAAGTTTCTGTTGTGATTCTTAACCACGATAAAATCTCCCAACTGAGATATATTCTTTTAAAGTTAAACCAACATCTATTTGTCTCTAACTGAATATTTCTAGTGATCCATACTGATAAAAAAATGATTACTTTGGGGGAGTAATTAAAATAGTTGGAAATTACCCAAATGCTTCAACATTTATATACATTATAACAGGCCAAGGAACAACTTTTCATCTTTATTACCAAAACCCAACAAAGGCTACTCTGAGAGAAGCAGTTTTGCCTATAAGAAAGAACATGTCAGACGTAGGTTTAATTAGAGCTTGGCCACTTACTAAACACTTGTCCTTGTGTAAGTTATATATACCTTCTGAGTCTGTTTCCTCAAGTATGAAATATAAATGAATCCTACGTTGCAGGACTATGGAAAGAGAGAAAACACATGTAAGATATCTTGAGCAAAATAATGAAGGATAGCAAACAGAAGAAGCATAGTTCATGATCACTACTGAAAAGTTTCATTGACTACTTATCGATGTTCCATTTGGTAATTATCTAACTGAGTGAAATAACTAATGGATTTTCTAATGAAGGAGAAGTAAATGGATATGTCTCACCCCCAGGCAACATCAGTGGCAAAGGCTGCCAAAGATATTTCTCCAAAATCCACAGAGAAGGAATCACACATTACCAATGTTTAGTACCATGTTTCCTTTTTAAAAAAACTATCTTATTCCAAAACTCAAATAAGGATATATTGTCAATTAAAAAAATTAAAACTCAATTCTTACAAAAGAAAAAAATGAGCTATCTTTAATAGAAATCTATGTAAAGGAAGCCAGGAATCCAAATGAAGAAAACAGTCCTAAATCCCAAGAAGACAGCTGTGTAGCAGGCATAGCTGTGATACAGACAGGAGCCAGGGGAATACTGGGTAGAAGAGGGCAGTTTCCTGGCAAAGGCCCCACCCTCAAGACTGGATACCTGTGCCCCTAAATGGGAAGAGGCATTCCTGTTTTCACACCCAAAAAGTTGCCTTTTGGCCTGCCACACCCCCCTTATACTGTACCCATATAAACCCCATACCCAGGCTCCAGGAGATGAGAAGGCAAGCAGACAAAGAGACAAGCAGATGAACAGCAGAACGACCCTGCAGAGAGGAGGAGCGTCTGAACGAGCAGAGTTTGGCTGAGGGTGGTGGGAGAGGAGTTCGGCCACTGGACAGCTAACTCCAGGGAAAGATCACCTTTCCACTCCATCCCCCTACCAGCTCCCCATCCATCCCACTGAGAGCCACCTCCATCACTCAATAAAATCCCCACATTTATCCTTCCAGGTTGTGTGTGACTCAGTTCTTCTGGGATGCTGGACAAGAGCTTGGAATACAGAAAGCTGTCACACTAGCCCTCTGCCCTGGCAAAAAGGCAGAGGGTCCACTGAGCTGTTAACACTTAAGCTGTCTGCAGATGGCAAAGCTAAAAGAGCATACTGTAACACATGCCATACCTACTTGGGTTTTGGGAGTTGCAGTCACCTACCCCTAGACCCTACCATGAGGCCAGAGCCCCAGAGCGCTTGCCCCAGCTCCTGCACCTGCCCGTTTGCAATGCTCCCCCTCTAGTAAGGGTTTTGAGTGCTTGGTGGCCAAACACATAAGCCATGCCCCAGTTGCCCATCCTGCAAGGTGGGGTCAGGGAACTCTCCCGTCTCAGCGGCACCACTGATTCAGATTGGTTTGGGATGTTAAATAACTCAGGGAAGTTATTCACCAACAAAAAATATAAAGTGCAATAAAAAATATAATTTACAGCATAGAAATATTTGATGACATATACAATTTGGGCAAATAGAAATTCCTCCATCAGGAGCAGACTAAACCTTTGCAATAAAGTTGTAGTTCAAACACAAGGCAAACAAAAATATGACTCAAGCTTGGGTATAGGAAAGGAGAATCTACTTGACCTTACTTGGGAACTAAGACAAGGGAATATAGTACTACTTAAGCTGGTGGATAATATTTACACAGTCATAATACTGTAATGAAAATGGTGTTTACAAGTTGTCAGCTTTTCAAGTCAACCAATGGATAAAAGATGAAAGTTTCTATTATGGGATCAGAACATAATGTAAATGTCAACAATTTTTCAAACAAAATACCAAAATTATAGCTGTAAGAAAGAAGCAGTTGGAAGGAAACAGAGGAGGGTGTGAAAAAAAGCAAGGACAAGTGTACTATATTTATATCCTCTCATAGAACAGAGAATCAAGTATAGACTGCAGTAAATGGAGCAGGAAGTAGAAGTATGTTACTTAAAGTTAACAAAGCAGCCAGGTGACTTTGGGAAACCGAGGTAGGAGAATCCCTTGAGGCTGGGAGTTTGAGAACAGCCTGGGCAACATAGCAAGATCTTGTCTCTACAAAAATTTACCTCCATGTGGTCTAACAGTGACACAAATAGAAAAAAGTATTTATAGTTATTGATGTTATTACTAGAAACTTACAATAAATGCTATTTTAAAATGTTGGCTGTGGGGATGGAAATGGACATAGAGGAAAAGTGGTCAGGAAACTATAATTTCTTACCAAAAGGACTCTGAACTATTCAATTTTCACAATGTATATACCTTTTATATATATTTTTAGATGGAGTCTTGCTTTGTCACCCAGGTTGGAGTGCAGAGACATGATTTCAGTCATTGCGACCTCTGCCTCCCGGGTTAAAGTGATTCTCCTGCCTCAGCCTCCCCAGCAGCTGGGATTATAGGCACCCACTACAACACCACTCTAATTTTTATATTTTTAGTAGAGATGGGGTTTCACCATGTTGGCCAGGCTGGTCTTGAACCCCTGACTTCAGGTGATCCACCTGCCTCAGCCTCCCAAAGTGCTGGGAGCCACTGTGCCCAGCTGTATCTTTATTTTTTAATTCAAGGATATGGAGTTAAAATCATAAATGTGTTTTCAACTTAAAAAAATTTCTGATGTACACATTGATTTTTAAGGTATTTTTTTTTTTATCAGAGATCAACTCCATATTGATTAGTTTCAAAAGGCTTCTCATTAGGTATAACTTAATTTGATCTTAAGTGCTTGAGCTCCCAAAACCCTCTCAGGGATTTAGGCGTGAGCCACCATGCCGGGCAAGAGAGCATAACAATAGTCATCATCACAGTCCATTTTTTTTTCATTAGAGCCCTTTAAAGCAGTGATTCCCAACATTTTTGGCCCCGGGGACCAGTTTTGTGGAAGACAATTTTTCCATGGATGGTGCGGGGTGGGGGATTGTTTTGGGATGAAACTGTTCCACTTCAGATCATCAGGCATTAGTCAGATTCTCACAACCTAGATCCCTCACATGCGCAGTTCACAATAGGGTTCACACTCCTTCCTGTGAGAATCTAATGCTGCCATTGATCTGACAGGAAGTGGAGGTCAGGCAGTAATGTGAGTGACGGAGAGTGCCTGTAAACACAGATGAAGCTTCATTTGCTTGTTCGCTGCTCACCTCCTGCTGTGCCACCTGGTTCCTAACAGGCCATAGACTGGTACTGCTCTGCAGCTTGGGGTTTGGAGGACACCTGCTTTAGTAGAAATCAGTTCCTTCATAGGGTGAGATTTTGGCCAATCTACTACCAATAAAACTTTAAAAAGTGACAGTGTCAGAAAATTCAAGTAATATATCAAAGAAACAAAATTGAGATGGATGCTTAAGTATACACAAATTCTAGTCTATGACTGCGAGGTCCAAAGTATTTCTATGACAGGTAAAAAAGGAAAGAGAGAAAGTAAATCCACAGGTAGGAATAAAAGTGGATCTTAAATTTGTATTTAACCCATAATGCTACCATCAAATATTAAATGGGAAATTCATATCCGTATGTGTCACATGATGCATACAATCTAACACTGTAAGTACAATACGAAGGTTTGGAAAATCTGGAAATTTCCCATTAAATGTATTTCTTTTTTAAAATTTTAACAAAAAGATTTTTGTTTCCTGCACTAGTGTATCAAGTAGTCTTTTTTTTTTTCTTATTTGGAGTCTGCTGTAGATACATGCAAATACAAATTTTTCAGTGCAAATTTCCCAAAGAGCTTCTGTGTCCTTAACATGACCAAACACTTTTCATTTATAAGTGAGCATTAACTTGTTGGAAAGGCACCTGGCTGGAAATCAGATGGATTATTTAATCCTGTCAATCACTAGCTGTGTGGATTTGTGTTCATCGCTTAACCCTTCTAAGCTGAAGTTCCAACTCTTGAAATAAGTTCAACATCTGTCCTTTCTACCTCCTGAAATTCTTTTCAGGAACAAGTGATATGATATTTGATGATAATTTGGTGATAATTAAATGCTTATGTAGCATACACACACACACACACACACTTTTCCATTAAATGAGGAACAGACCATTTAAGAGAGAAATATAAAAGTATGAATAAATAGATTAAGAAAATGTGGCACATACACACCATGGAATACTATGCAGCCATAAAAAATGATGAGTTCATGTCCTTTGTAGGGACATGGATGAAACTGGAAAACATCATTCTCAGTAAACTATCGCAAGGACAAAAAACCAAACACCGCATGTTCTCACTCATAGGTGGGAATTGAACAATGAGAACTCATGGACACAGGAAGGGGAACATCACACTCTGGGGACTGTTGTGGGGTGGGGGGAGGGGGGAGGGACAGCATTAGGAGATATACCTAATGCTAAATGACGAGTTAATGGGTGCAGGAAATCAACATGGCACATGGATACATATGTAACAAACCTGCACATTGTGCACATGTACCCTAAAACCTAAAGTATAATAATTAAAAAAAAGTATGAATAAATAATTATCTAAAGGACTAGTGTTGATTAAAACAGGCATTTGAGTAATCCACTACAGAAAGTTCAGAACTTGTAGACTCTAGTCATTAACACTTTTTGTCTGTCAGAGATAACCAAACACCAGTGTGTATTTCTATGCCATTCCTATGCTCTCCCACCAAGTGTAACAGGAACTGTCCTGTGAAAATAGTCAGACAGTTAGTAACAGACAGCATTTACTCGCCTCAATTTCCTCTGATCAATGGTAGTCAAAATCTGACAATGGAAATTGTTTCTTGTATAATATTGGACTCTGTGCTAGGAAATATAAATCTTAATAAGTCTTAAAAACAGAATCCAGTATCTAGTAGCCTTGGCAAGTGCAGTGAACTTAGAATGTAGTCATTGTAACTTCATTTATTTTCTTGTGTGCTCACTCTAAAAGTTTACACAGGCAAATATAACAACATTTTTTATTAAGTGTTTTTACTGACTTCTGAAAGACAACTTTTAATTCTGATGACTCCTCCTAAAATATATCCTTTTTTCATGTATTTTGGTTTTAATGTGTATGTTTTACATTTTTAAAAAATATATGATTCCTATTATACAGTCAATGATTGTTTAGAATTACCCACATTTTCTTTGATTATCATCCCTTCTTGTTACTCACAGCTTCCATATGGGATATCTTTCCTTCTGCCCGAAATAAACCTGAATTAAAGGAGAAACTTCTTTGTGTGTGAAGATCTTATTGTGGGAAGCCCTCTTTGTTTTTGTTTTTAAAATATTACCTTACTTTTGAAGTATATGTTATCGGGAATAGAAATCTAGATGACAGTTATTTTTCTCTTAGGTCATTATAATAATTACTTCACAGTATTCTGTTTCCCATTGTTGTCAACGCAAAGCAGTTTTAAGTCTAATAGTAGATACAGTCCTTTGAAGGTAATCTATAGATAGATAGATAGATGATAGATAGATATAGATAGATAGATAATAGATAGATAGATAGATAGATAATCTATCTATGTATATTCCTTTCTGGTTGCTTTTAAGCTTTTCTCTTACTTTTTGTGATTTTCCAGATTAACTGAAAAGTGTCTAAGTATAGATTTTGTAGATTTTTCTTACATTTATCCTGCCTGGGGTAATTAGAATTTCTTAATCTGTGGTTCGGTGTCTTTCATAAATTCTGAAAAATTCTCATTCACTGTCTTTCCAATGTGTCTTCCCTATGATTCCTTTCCTCCCTTTCTGAAGCACCAGTTAAATATACGTTAGACCATTCCACTCCCTCCTCCTTATTGCCAACCTCTCTTGCACATTTTCCATTCCACTGTCTCCGGGGTGTAGTCTGGATACTTCCTACAGATCTACAGTACGCTAATTCTATCTTCAAATGGGTTTCCTATGCTACTAAATGCATCTTCTTTACTAGAAGTTTTTTTTTTTTTTGGACTTTCTTAGATTTTTGATTCCCTTCTTTTATGCTTTCAAATATATTAAATATAATTCCAATATCTACAGTTTTGGTCAATTATTCTTTAGTCTTTTTTCTACTTTTTTTCTCACTCACAGTGTTTTATTTCCTTGCATAATCTGTGATTTTTTTTTCTGTAACTTTATGTTTCTTGGATCTCTTTACCTCTGAGAATTTGTTGAGACCTGGTTTAAACTTGGTTTCTTCAGAGAAGGCATGTTATTTCCTTCTGCCAACTGCAGGCTCTACCAATCACAAATTCTAGTTTTAAAAGATATTAACTTTGGACTGTTTTTTTAATCACCCAAGTGGTATGAATTGTGAGCTGCAAATCCAATGGAGAACTTGCAATTCTGCATCCTCAGAGATGTACATTTTCCCACTTTATTCAGTGCCAAGTTTGAAGATAGGTAATATTGCTGTAAGTTTCCTGGAGTTTGACATTAAGAGGCCTTTTCTTGTTCACTTTTATACTGAATGTGTAGCCACTTGAAGTCCTATATTTATACAAAAGAGTCTTGACCATTGATGTTTCACACTAGGTAGGCTTACATCTTTGCTTCATTTCTTTTATGACCAGCACATCAGGAAAAATTAAACTCAAGTTCACGCAGCTTTAGAAAACACTTCAAGGTAAAAACCAGCTTTCTGACTCTACATACTTTTCTAGGTTTTCACCTTCAGTACACATAATACATGGAACACAAATATATTAAACAAGTAAGAGTAGCCTTTAACCAGCACAGTATGCATTATTTTATAAATTCCCATTTATATCATATTTCCTGATTTTTTAATTCAGTAAATGAGAATGCATGTTAATACTTTAGCATCTTCTAACATGTTAATATTTGCTACATATTTGTGCATCACACAGTCCTTTATACTATTGTTTTAACCACAGCTTAAAGTCTAAAAACTAAATTTTATTAGAATATTTGCAGAAATCCTTAAGCATTATTGTAAAATATATTTTGAAAATTATTGATATAATCAGTCAAGTTATTATTCTGGATACTAGATAACCTGACTGTCTTTTCCAAACAATTATCTCTAAATTTCATTGTTGCTACTGGTGAAATAGTAACATTAATTGCAAGTAACATCAATTACCTCTAAATTTCATTGTTGCTACTGGTGAAATAGTAACATTAATTGCAAGTAACATACTTTGTTCATATTCTGGCTTTGTGAGTTGGGCAGTTAAAGAGCACATTCAATTAAAATCATTCTGTTTCACAGATAATGTTGCTTTCTTTTTTTGTGCCAGAATCAGTTCTCAGTAAATTTGACAAAAATGTGTCCACAGTTTATTTCTTCCTAAAAGAAGTGCTGAAGTGGATAAGCTAGTTGTAAAGGATATGCTGGATAGTAGAGATATTTAGATGAGTGCTATTTAGAACAGGGGTCCCCAATTCCTGGGCTGTGGACTGGTACCGGTCCATTGCCTGTTAGGAACTGGGCCACACAGCAGGAGGTGAGCACTGGCAAGTGAGCATTACCACCTGAGCTCCACCTCCTTTCAGCTCCCAGCGGCAGCAGAGGAGCATGAACCCTATTGTGAACCCTATTGTGAACTGCTCATGCAAGAGGTGGATCTAGCTTGCGTGCTCCTTATGAGACTCTAATGCCTGATGATCTGAGGTGGAACAGTTTTATTCTCAAACCATCCTCCATCCCCCCTCAACACCCCCCACCTACCACCCCCCATCTGTGGAAAAATTGTCTTCCACGAAACTACTCCTTAGTGCTAAAAGGTTTGGAGACCACTGGTCTAGAAGACCAAGTGATCTTGACCACCTCGGTGACATGTTACTGGACTAGACAAAAAGGTGGAATTAAATTAGATCAATAAAGCTTTGGTAATAATGATCCGCTCACTAAATAAAGAAACTGGCATTAAAAATGAGAACTCATTCCATAGGTCTTGGTTCCATCCTTGAAGTGGTCTAGTGACATTTATTGGAATCACCTGTAGAATCCCACATAGGCCCTCACAAAAAATGATGTTGAGTATAAGATAGTCCAAATTTTCCCAAGTAGAAGAGCCACTTAAAAAAAAGTAACATGTGCCACATGAATTAAATAAAATAAACAAATATATACTTACAACATTTATTAATTTAAACAGAATATTTAACATTCTATTAGTTGGTGAGTATCATTTTTTCTACCTTGAAAATAATTTTATCCAAACATGCATCTTTGATATCAATCCTCTTATCATTACCAAATAAACTTCGAGATACCCAACACATTTTCCCGGAATATATATCTTCGTTTCCATCTAACCTGTTAGAGATAAAGTCATTTGGGAAGTGGTATACGATCTCATCCCTGGAAATTCTATCTTAAGCCACATTTGTCTTTTACATAACTTTAAGACTTTGTTATAAAAATTAGTCTAATGGGCTATTATTTATAATTTCCACAATGTTACTATATGTAATGACATGGAATGTTTAGAATTATGATGCCTTACATCCAGGAATAACTGCTGACTGTATGCCAATATTTTTGCTTCTATTTCTCTAGATTTTATCTGGTGATCTCTGAGAGCAAGCATTGATTGAGGTTATTTTTAGGATACCATATTTTCCTCCCATAGTACTTTACTTCTGAAAATATTTAAAACAGTGCCTATAATAAGAAACTTCATGAAGAATTAAATATAATACAAGCATTTTCTGAGTGTTGATGCCAAAAAACACTTATATTTGGATATATATAAGTAATTTATAATAAAAATTATTATGAATACATGTTCCCTGACAATATATAAATTTGTATTTTTACATCTGGTCAAAACAGTGTTAAATACCTAAACTGACTATTTTTTTTCCCTCTACCAAACTGAATTCTAAATAGCCTTTGGAATTCAATTCTAGTTCTGCGCTCCTTCGTAAATACTCCTTATTTCAGCCTATACTGATCTCTTTCTTCCGAAAATGTCTACACTATTTGTGATCTATGTTATGGTTTATAATTTAACAGTATTGTTCTATATTGTTCTCCAATTCTTTCATGTTAGTTAACTCCTCTACTGCATTGATTTGAGGACATATACTTCTATTTTATTCTATACGCCACTTATCATATTGTTAACCGTAGCATAATTACTCAAGTGATCATTGGTTGTAAACTATATTTAGTAACTTTCACAAATAAATATCTTCTGATTGAGTTTTGTACTGATAGGCAGTGCTGGGAAGAAAAGAGAGTGGTCCCTTTAAATGGTGTGGAAGAGGGGAAAGGAAGTGTCGGTAGAGGAGGGGATGGTCCCAGGCTAGGGCTCCACCCAGACGGACCTTGGTGAGGACAGGCATTTCGTACCCAAATGTTGTATTTCCCAAGACCACCCTGGCCTGCTACACTGCCCCCCGTCCTGTGACTATGAAAACTCAAGAAACAGTCTGGTGCGATGGCTCACGCCTGTAATCCCAGCACTTTGGGAGGCCGAGGCGGGCGGATCACGAGGTCAGGAGATCGAGACCACAGTGAAACCCCGTCTCTACTAAAAATACAAAAAATTAGCTGGGCGTGGTGGCGGGCGCCTGTAGTCACTGCTACTCGGAGAGGCTGAGGCAGGAGAATGGCGTGAACCCGGGAGGCGGAGCTTGCAGTGAGCCGAGATCGCGCCACTGCACTCCAGCCTGGGCGACAGAGCGAGACTCCGTCTCAAAACAAACAAACAAACAAACGAAAAACCCTGAGACCCTAGCAAGGCAGATAGAGACAAAAGCGGCTGGATGTCGAGAGGAGCACATGGGGGAGGAACGCACCGATAGGCAACGGCCCGCCAGCAGGCCACTGACTGACAGAATAACGTGGAGTTTGGCTGGGGCAGTCGAGGGAGAACTCGGGCCGCTGAGTGGCCCAACTCCTGGGGAAAACCATCTCCCTTCTGGGTCCCCCATCGGCTGAGAGCTACTTCCACTCAATAAAACCTTGCACTCATTCTCCAAGCCCAGGTGTGATCCGATTCTTCCAGTACACCAAGGCAAGAACCCTGGGATTCAGAAAGCCCTCTGTCCTTGCAGCAGAGGGCTTTCTGAAAAAGTAGAGGGTCTAATCGAACTGGTTAACACAAGCTTCCTATAGACGGCAAAACGAAAATAGAGCACCCTGTAACACATGCCCACTGGAACTACAGGAGCTGTAAACATCCACCCCTAGCCGCTGTCATGGGGTTGGAGTCCCACTATGCTCCCCTAGAGGTCTGAGCAGCAGGGCACTGAAGAAGGGAGCCATTCTCCCTGTTGCACGCCCTGCGGGGCGACAAGGGAACCTTTCCCATTTCAAAGCCATCCTCAAGTGACTGTACAGATTAATTAAGGCCATCTGGATCTATTCTATAGAAAATCAGGTGAGGCTAGAATAAAGTAAACAGAAAACTTGCTCAGACATGAATAAACTCTTGTATTTCCACCATCATAAAAATGGTAGAACAAAGTATCAATGGGTGTCTGATCTTTAACATTGAACGAGAAATCACAACACTCTCCCTTCTTCTTATTAAATTAAGGAGGACAGGAAGGCTTTGTTGCTTGAAGTGCAAAGTTATCAAGAGTCAATTCTTTTCTTCTTTTTTCCCGGAACAAATAATTGTTTAATCTTTTTTTCTCCATGTATTTTAACTGTTGGCACAATAATGGATGATTGTAAATATATATTTGATGGCAACAATAATGTTACTAATAGTTCTTTTTTATAACTATAAGACTAGAAATTACTTTTGCATTTAAATAAGATCCCTAAAGTGTTTGAAATAGTCAGCAGTCTGTACGCATAGGAATCACAGAAATATTTCAGATTATTTCAAAATGGCAGATCATTCCAAAATTTTTTTTTCTTCCCAAAGAGGGATAGGCCATAAAGTGTGAGTAATGTCATTGAATCACAGTTAAATCTCTTTCAGCCAAGAAGAAAGGTAAATTCTTATTGAGCCATACTATAAACTGCCTCTTAGCAGTATACAAATTCAGCATCTAACAGATCAGGGAAATGCTTATTTAGAATGATTAAATATAATATGGTTTGTCTGTTGCTGCCATACACTTTGAAATATTGGTTTATAGGCTAACTCCTCATACAAATTTAGGAAGCTTGTTTCTCTGATGTTTTCATTATTATCACCTTTTTTTGCAGCCTCTGATAATAAGTCATAAGTAAATTAAAAATTTAAATACTTGCTTAATCCAGCTGAATTAAAGAACACATTGGGTTTTTAACTCTTTATATTTTTATTTTTATATAGGTGTTTGTGACTGTGTATAATTATTCCTTTATAGAGAAAATATGATTATCTTTTATAACTTCAAAGGGATTTTTTAGGGGATAAAATTTCATGAGATGAATCCAAAGCAATATTCATAAGACCTGCATTTAACCACTAAATATCAGCTGAAATCTACATTATGTATTTATTAAAGTCAACATCAAGTTGTATCACATAACCATTTAATAAATGTGTATGCCTTCCTATAATTTAGCATGTAATGAAAACTTTATTATAACTGAATGACCTAACTGCCACAAATTTCCTGTAAGTTAATATTAGGATCACAATTATTTTTATAATATTTATATGCATTTAATTCTAATACTGTAAGCATGTCACATTTGTAGTTTATAGTCAGCAAAAATTGGTTTTGTCTTTTCTTTTAATATATTGTCCATATCTTTAATAAAATACCAAAATTTAATTCACCAGCAATAATTTCTAAATTGTCAACTCATCACCATAACATCTGTAGTAATGTTTTGTGAGATTTTTGCCGAGACCAGCTCTGTCGGGGAGACCCTAACCCAGAAGCGGTAGAGGAATTAAAGACACACACACAGAAATACAGAGGTTTGAAGTGGGAAATCTGGGGTCTCACAGCTTTCAGAGCTGACAGCCCCGAACAGAGATTTACCCACATATTTATTAACAGCAAACCAGTCATTAGCATTGTTTCTATAGATATTAAATTAACTAAAAGTGTCCCTTACGGGAAATGAAGGGATGGGCTGAATTAAAGGAATAAGTTGGGCTAGTTAACTGCAGCAAGAGTATGTCATTAAGGCACAGATCACTCATGCTATTGTTTGTGGCTTAAGAATGCCTTTAAGTGGTTTTCTGCCCTGCGTGGGCAGGTGTTCCTTGCCCTCATCCCGTAAACCCACAACCTTCCAGCATGGGCATTAGGGCCATTATGAACATGTTACAGTGCTGCAGAGATTTTGTTTATGGCCAGTTTTGGGGCCAGTTGATGGTCAGATTTTGGGGGGCCTGCTCCCAACATGTCCCCCTTCTTTGATTTGCAAATCAATAAATGCAAAGGAGTTTTGTCAGGGTGAGCTACTTCTCGCAGGAGTCAGGATCCACATCTGCAGACTATACAAAGACAAACAACACAGATTAAAAGCATAATTATCATTAAAATCACATAGCTTCCAAGTGTTTTAATCCATTTTAATGGGTTACTAGCTGCTAATTTGTCTGTAACTCCTTTAAGCACTCCAGTTCCCGGCTTTAAGATCAGGTGTGCCTGGGGTACTTTAAATATTTGTTCTTTTAATTTTAAATCCTTATGTTAAGCTCCTAAAGCAGGCCATATCATTTGAGGTTGAGGTGCCACTATACCACCATGGGTCCAGATAATAGGAACTTTTGCCGTACTTCTTGTAATTTCTACCATCTGACCGTTTTGTTCAGATCATCTGAACATAGTGTGGCTGTGGCACGCAGACTGAGAGGGGCAATTCAAGCTAAAAATCCACTTAGGGGACCAATTAATAATGATTCCATAGGAATCATTGTGCAGCACCTCTGCCTGTTCTGCAATGCAATCTTCCTAAACAAGTTTGTTCATTTTTTCTAACTGGGTCCAATCCTGTTTACAAATAGGTTTTTGAGGGCAGTGTGCCTCAATTATAGGAGCAGATTTATTATGGTAAATACTGAGATCAGAAAGCATGTGTAACTGTGTCATAGAGTGATTGCATCCAGGCATTACTGTCAGCCAAGTTTGATAAATATACCCAATAAGTATAATTGTTCTCTGTGTCAGCCCTTATTGAAGGGTGATAACCACTATCATAGCTACCATTAAATTACTCGTTGTGACTGGTTGACTTTCCTCAGGTTTTCTTCCGCCATCTGTGACAGCTTCTTGATCTCTCCCCTGATGGGTGGCTGTGTTCGACGGGTGTTGCTCATGACAGTTGGGGTCCTCCTCAGTGTCAGTTTCGACATGGCTGCAACGGGGGGTCCTCGAGATCCTCCTGGAGTCTCTTCCTCGGTATCTGGCGCATGATAAGGTTTCAGGTGTCTTGATGGTATCCAAATCGGCTGTTGATTTTGGCCTGGAGAAACACAACCATAATCTCTACCCCAAGTTATTATTTTACCTGTTTCCCAACTTTTTGTTATTGGATCTCTCCACCAAACCAATTGTTCTGCTTCTGTCTTTGCAGCTGGTTTCTGTAGATGCTGTTCAGCTGCTGATAACATCTGGCCTTTGGGCAGGCTCAAAAAATTTAAAGTTAATAATGCTAGATTCAGTTGTATCTGTGGTGTTCCATATTCTCTGTCTCCCCCTTTCTGCTTTGGCAACTGCTGTTTTAGGGAGATATTCATTCTTTCTACTATGGCTTGTCCTTGAGAATTGTATGGGTTACCAGTAATGTGTTTAATATTCCACATAGGGAAAAATGTAGTTAGAGCTTGGCTAGTATAACCTGGGGCATTATCTGTTTTAATAGAAGGTGGAATGCCCATCACCACAAAACACTGCAAAAGATGATGTTTAACACAGGCAGAAGACTCTCCTGATTGGCATGTAGCCCAGACAAAGTGAGAAAGAGTGTCTACCCATACATGTACATAAGCTAGTCTCCCAAATGAGGGAACATGTGTGACATCTATTTGCCAAAGAGAGTTAGATTCCAGTCCTTGAGGGTTAACTCCTCCTGTAAAAGATGAGGAATGTACCATTTGGCAAGTTGGGCATTGCTGGATAACAGCTTTAGCTTCTTTCCAGGTAATGCTGTATCTGCGTTTGAGATCAGAGGCATTAACATGGGTTGAATTGTGAAAATGTCTAGCATTAGATATTGCATTAGCAACTAGGTGATCAGCCATTTGATTCCCTTCAGTCAAAGGTCCTGGAAGAGGTGTATGAGCCCTAATGTGAGTGATGTAAAAAGGATTCATTCTACTCCTAACTGCTGTTTACAATTGGGTAAATAAAGTCATCAGTTGTTCATCCGTATGAAATCGTAGCTGAACACTTTCAATTAACTGTGTGGAATGAACCACGTATGAAGAATCAGAAATCACATTAATAGGCATATCAAAAGCAAACAATACCTCAATTACAGCTACCAGCTCTGCCTTTTGAGCTGAAGTATAGGACATCTGGAAAACTTCACTTTTTGAGCCAAAATAAGAGTCTTTACCATTACTAGACCCATCTATAAAACAATGAAAATACTTAGCAGGCTGCAGATTGTTTACTGCAGAAATTGTAAATGCAAACTGTTCACAGTCTTGCTCAGCTAAGGGGATAGTAAAGAAATAGTCTTTTAAATCTATGACTATTAAAGGCCAATTTTTTGGAATTATAGCAGGAGAAGGCAATCCTGGCTGTGATGCTCCCACAGGTTGTATAACTGAATTGACGGCTCTTAGGTCAGTTAACATTCTCCATTTACCTGATTTTTTCTTAATTATGAAAACTGGAGAATTCCAAGGGGAAAATGTTGGAGCTATGTGCCCATTTTCTAATTGTTCAGTAACTAATGTCTCTAAAGCCTCCAGTTTCTCTTTACTTAGCGGCCATTGTTCTATCCAAATTGGCTTATCTGTTCACCATTTTAAAGGTATAGGTTCTGGAGGCTTAACAATGGGCACCATCAAAAATTATTTCCTAATCTTTGGCTGGAACTTTGTTTTTCCACTTGAAGCGGTTCTTTCAAAGCTTGCAAATTTTTTTGTAGTCCCATACCAGGGACATACGCTATTTCATGCATTGTATGTTGACTTTGAGGGCTATATAATTGTTCTGGAATTAGAACCTGTGCTCCCCACAGTTGTAATAAATCTCTTCCCCATAAATGTATAGGTACAGAAGTTATAATTGGTTGAATAGTCCCAGGTTGTCCACTGGGCCCTTCACAGTGTAAAATACAACTACTTTGATATACTTCAGCAGCTTTCCCAACTCCAACTATGTTAAATTGAGCGGGTTGAATTGGCCTTGTGGACTACCAGTGCTGTAGAGAAATGTTTGAAATATCCACTCCTGTATCTACCAAACCTTTAAATTTCTTTCCCCGAATAGTTATTTCACAGGTAGGATGTTTATCAGTAATTTGATGTACCCAATAAGCTGCTTTGCCTTGTTTATTTGTGCTTCCAAATCCTCCTGTTTGCTTAATTTCACTTTTTCCCATTCCCACATATAGCACAATCAGGAGCTTTCCAGGGAACGGAAGTAGATATAACAATTTGAATTTCCCCATTATAATCTGAATCAATGACTCCTGTATGTATTTGTGCCCCTTTTAAACCTAGACTATGGACAGACACTTCTCAAAAGAAGACATTTATGCAGCCAAAAAACACATGAAAAAATGCTCATCATCACTGGCCATTAGAGAAATGCAAATCAAAACCACGATACCATCTCACACCAGTTAGAATGGCGATCATTAAAAAGTCAGGAAACAACAGGTGCTGGAGAGGATGTGGAGAAATAGGAACAGTTTTACACTGTTGGTGGAACTGTAAACTAGTTCAACCATTGTGGAAGACAGTGTGGTGATTCCTCTAGGATCTAGAACTAGAAATACCATTTGACCCAGCCATCCCATTACTGGGTATACACTCAAAGGATTACAAATCATGCTGCTATAAAGACACATGCACACGTATGTTTATTGTGGCACTATTCACGATAGCAAAGACTTGGAGCCAACCCAAATGTCCATCAATGATAGACTGGATAAAGAAAATTCCATATACTCCATGGAATACTATGCAGCCATAAAAAAGGATGAGTTCTTGTCCTTTGTAGGGAAGTGGGTGAAGCTGGAAACCATCATTCTGTGCAAACTATCACAAGGACAGAAAACCAAACACTGCATGTTCTCACTCATAGGTGGGAATTGAACAATGAGAACACATGAACACAGGGTGGGGAACATCACACAGCGGGCCTGTCACGGGGTGGGGGGAGAGGGGAGGGATAGCATTAAGAGAAATACCTAATGTAAATGACGAGTTAATGGGTGCAGCAAACCAACGTGGCACATGTATACATATGTAACAAACCTGCACGTTGTGCACATGTACCCTGGAACTTAAAGTATAATAAAAAAAGAAAATGAATACATTTGGTACACATTATTTTGCCTTGTAAAGGTAGACCTTCCTAATACTTCTACTGAAATACACTTTTATGTCTTTTGGTAAGCAATTTTCATAGTTTTAATTTCATTAGGTTGAATTCATTATGAAAGTATGTTATTCTTACCCTTGTTATGATAAGATTTAGAATTATACCTCTTCCTTTTGAAAAAATACATATCTAAAGAAACTTTTTATTCTTATTTAAGGACTCCCACTGGTGACATAATTCAGATGGAATTAACAAGTTCTTGGAGAGCATGGATGTGGGTGGTGATGTCTAAAGGGAGGCTTGTCAATGCCTAGTAGGAACGAGGAATAGAATTCTTGCATTTTCATTATGAAACTGGAGATAGCTTATTAATAGAAAAACCTTGAAATAATTGTAGGAGGTATAGCTTTTTTGTGTCTTATGTGAGTAGCATAAAGTATTAATTTATTTCCATGTGGTGAATATTTCAAGTACATAAAATCATTTTCCACCCCAGAAGTACAATTGACAGGTTTATTTCTATGTTAGCACTTTTCATTTTAATTAATTAGAATATAATAGTTTAACTCGTTTAGTCAAAGTTTATGATCATTCTGTTTCCAGACAAAGCAAAGCAAAATAAATAAAACACAGGTAAATACAAAACTGTTTAAAAATTTAGTGGTAAGTATGGCAGAGTCAGCATCCATGATCATGTAGTACTGTACTTCTCTTTCATGTTAATTACAAAAAATGAACTTAAGAAGTTTTCCAAAGACATAGCTATAATTAAATGGTTCTACACAAAAGTCATGATTATATAACAATAAATTCTAATATTTATGCTCTAAAATTGGTTCTACCTTAATTACCATGATTCACTGATATGGCAGCCCAACTGATATACGAGGTTCATCCCTGTGAAAAGGAAAATGTCTGAATCTACTAACTGTGTATTCAGCCATGTACCTGGCTAGAGAAAGCTTTCTCTGTCCACATCTGATCCCCACAGCCCTCCCAGGAGATCAGAAGTTTATTCTTTGTGTCCAGGGACTCCAGGCAATAGTCAAGACTGGAATGAGGTGGCAAGTTAAAAACAAGGAACTTGAGAGAATATTTCCATAATGAATACTGGGATCTCATCCTCTTTCCCCAGTCCTGCTTCCAGAACAACTATGACTGTGTGCAGGAGACTGGATAATTCTTTTTTGAAGAAACAGAACTACCTCACATGTATGATTGTCCTCAAGGTTGGCAAGCTACGTCATCTCACTGCAATGAAGCTCACCAGGCAAAACACCTCACCTCCAGTTGCAGATCATCCAACATGCTTTTTAGTATTTTGCTATTAATTATGAACGGACAGATAAGGAGCCATAAGACATTTAGGAAAAGGATTCAACTTGAGGGAGGAAGGCCAAAATAAAGAGAAAAAAAAATGGGGGGACCTGAAAGACATGACGACTATAAATGAAGGAGACAAAAATTTCAAAAAGAGAAGAGCCAGCTGGGTACAGTGGCTCATGCCTGTTATCCCAGCACTTTGGGAGGTCAAAGTGCTGAGAATCGTTTGAGGCCCGGAGTTGAAAATCAGCCTGGCCAACATAGTAAGATCCCATCTCTATTTTTATTTAGAAAAGAGAGAGAGAAGCCGATAATAATCATCCTTGGAAAAGTAAGAAAATATATCATGCCCATGAAACCAGAATAAGGATGAATGGGAAAAAAAAAGCACTATACAAGAAAGAACAATGTTTTTTTAAAATATGACAAAACAAGGATTTTGATAGAAAGATTGAGATACATGATCAAGATAATCACTGAAAATAGGATAGAAAAATAAGGAAAATTAGAAAATTATACCAAGGGGGGTAAAATCTAAATAAGAGTTCCAGAATAGAAATAAAAGCAGAGGAAAAAAGTTATCAAAAACAAAATCAAGAGAAATTTTCCAGGGCTAAAAGATATAAGTCCTTGTATTGAAGGCCCCACTGTCTACCTCTTTGACAGATAAAAGATCCATACAAACGCACTCTGTTAAATTTCAGAACAAGGTGAAAGATCTAAAAACCTGTAAGCTGGGCTGGGGGAATAGGGAGTCATATGCAAAGAAACAGGCATTATAATGTCACTGGATGGCTAACAGCAATGTTAAACAATAGAAGACAGCAGGAACAATAATTTCAAAATTCTAAGAGCACACTTTCCAACACAGACCTCAACCCAGACTAAAAAGTAAGTGTGAGCATACAAAAAAGATGCATTTTTAAACATTCAATAACTAAAAAAATATATATTGCCATACACACTTTTCTAGGAAGCTTCAAAGATGTTTGCTTCACCAAAATGAGGGAATAAACCAAGAAAGGGGAAGACACAGAATCCAGGTCAAAGATACAACACCTTTTCTGGATATAAAAAGTACAGTTAACCCTTGAACTTATATAGGGGTTTTTTCCCACCTCTGCCACCCCTGAGACAGTGAGACCAACTCCTCCCCTTTCTCCTCTTCAGCCTACACAACTTGAGGACAACAAGGATGACGATCTTTATAATAATCCACTTCCACTTAATGAATAGTAAATATATTTTCTCTTCCTTATGATATTCTTAATAACATTTTATTTTCTCTAGCTTACTTTATTGTAAGAGTATATAGTATATAATACCCATAACATAAATTTGTGTTGATTTACTGTTTATGTTCACTGTAGGGCTTCTGGTCAACAACAGGTTATTAGTAGTTAAGTTTTAGGGAGTCAAAACTTACACATGGGTTTTTTTACTGCACGGGAAATTGCTTTCCCTAACCCCCACACTGCTCAAGGGTCAATTGTATTGAGTTTGAGAACTCTTCAGCAAACTACAGAGCAACCAGTCTAGATTAGAGAACCAAGCAGACAACTACAGGAAAAAGTTCTGCAGTGGGGTGAATAAGTTGGGGTGAGAGGTTATTTTGTGTGTTTAAGCATTTGCGAAAAGTTCATCAATGTTTAAAGATTTGATGGAGCACTAAAATAAAAACAAAAACAAAAAACAAAAAACAAATACAGCTGGGCACAGTGGTATGTGTCTGTAATCCCAGCTACTCCAGAGGCTATAGCAGGAGGATCACTTGAGCCCAGGGGTTCAAGTCTGGCCTGGGCAACACAGCGAGACCTTGCCCCAGAAAAGAAAAGAAAAGAAAGAAAAGAAAAGAAAAGAAAACTTATAGGAAACTAAATAAATAGAAAACTAAGCAAATAAATGACACACACTATTACCCCCAAGGATGTGGAAGGAAAATATTGTAAGAGAAATGAAAATGTGACCCTAGTCCAGTAAGTTATTAATGAGCAATATTTATTATCATAAAAATATAAACACTGTAATTTAAAATATGATAGAATTATATTGGGAAACTGGAAGAAAGAAATGAGACTGAGGTGCAGTAAGAGCTTAAATCCTCAACCACCAGAAAAGCAAGTCAGTGATTAAAATCCATAAATGAAGAAATAAAAGTATATTATTTAGAAGCCTATAGGTAAATATCAGAGGCAACTTCCACAGAGTCGTATGGACTGGAAATATTATTTCTAAACTATGTGTCTACATTACTTCGATCAAAATAAAAGTTCTACAAACAACATTCCCTATGGAATCAGTGTTAACAGAAAGTAAAATTGCATAGCTTTAGGAACTTCAGAAGGTAGCTCTCTAATAACAAATGACTGAAAACCAGAAACTCTTATTTCCCATTTTGGCTAAGATTATTATTACTGTGGCCTCCAGCCTGGAATGGCAACCCCTCTTATTCCCTAGGTGACCTTGGGCAAGTTGCTTGGTCACCAAGTACCTCAGTCTACCTCTGCAAATTATGGGTAATGACAATGCTTCTCTCACGGCCTTGGGAAGAGCATCCTTCCATCGTGCCAACAAATAGTAAGCATTCACTGAGAGCAGCCCAACAAATAGATCAGTGGGGGCTGCTGGGGCTGAGTAAGGAAGCAGCTGATGCAGAATTAAGCAGATCATCTCTGCTTTGGACCTGGATGAGGGACTGAGCACATGTATGCCTACAGGATCAGGTAGAAGACTTAATGAGTTGCGAGGAATAGACATTAGAATGAGGGCACGCAATGTGTGAATGGCAGGGACTGTGAAAGAAACAGAAACGTAGCTCATTCTCATCATGGCCATGCAGAATTTCAAGTCTTTTGTACCAGATTCACCTTTTAAATCATCTGCTTTTGAAATCATCTGATTTCAAGTCATAATATGTCAATAAAACATCCTGCAAGCCAAACTAAATCCATCTTTAAGCTGTATATAGTTTATAACTCCCCATTTAGCAGTATCTAAGAAAGGTATTAGGCTGGTACAAAAGTTATTGCGGTTTTTGCCATTACTTTTAATGCCATTTGTTTTTATGGTTTTTGCACAATAAATTGCAATAACTTGTACCAACCTAATAACTTTCTGAGACTGCTAACTGGAGAGCAGTCTCTAAGAAATGCCATTAAAAGTAAGGGCAAAAAACACAATAACCTGTACCAACCTATATCCACGGTCTTGCTCTGTATGGCATTGAGTAAAGGCATCACGCCCAGGTCACTCCTTGTACTATTTAATGAGAAGGGCAATGGCATGTGCTCTTTTTATTAGTGCATGAAAATAGTTCATTTGCAGTTAATGTTATTACAGAAAGAAATAGTAATTTTAAAATGTTGTGAGTACATATCTTCTTTAATAGTCTAAGTACTACCTAATGCCTTCTAGTAAATGAAGAGTCCATGAGAAAGTTTGCTTTTTGTTATACTTTTTCCTGGTAATTCTGAAATATACTGGAAAGTAATGTTTTAGCTCCTGTAATTGTCAATAAGCTTTTAAGTCCTCTACTATGGTCATGATGATATGCTTTTGAGATGTTGCAACTACTCATTGAAAATACTTGAAGTGATAGGAAATATGTGTATCTGATAGTAAATAAAGTAAAACGTTGAAGAGGAAAATGACTTTCCATTGACCTTGTAAATTTAACATTTAAAAAACAAGAAAATTGAACATCTATGTGAAAACACTACCTCTCTGTCCATCATCTTAAGTGAATTAAAGACATTACCATAATCAAAATACATTTGAACCAACTTATAAGAACTACTTTCTAGAAAGAAGTTTTATCTGTGACTAGAAAATTACAGCCTCTGTTGATAATCACCCAAGTAAACTCTGGGCATAATGTCAGTGCAGACAAAATTTATCAGTGATAGCTAAGGAAGAAATGAAAATGAATTTCAAAACTAATTCAAAAATCCTCAAATTTGTAATTAATATGCAAAGTATTATATAGATATGAACAAATATCTTTGAAACCGTAAAAGCATATAGCCTAAAATCACAAGATAACCAAATATAACAGTGAACTATTCCCTAAAATTCTAGGTGTAATCGTTAAAATCTTCTAGCATTTCTGTCTTCTAGTGGTTTTTTTTGGGGGGAGAAGATATTATTACTAAATACGGCTGCTTGTTTCTAATATGTCCTGTATATGTTCATTAACATTAACATTGATCTTTTAGAACAGGGGCTGGCAGACTACAGCCTGTGGACCAATTTCAGCCATGCCCATTTGCTACTGTCTAATGACCATTTTGCTTTCATGCTACTATGGCAGAGTTGAGTAGTTGTGGCAGAGACTATACAGGTCACAAAGCCTAAAATATTTATTTTCTGATTCCTTACAGAAAAGAATTGCTGATCCTTATTTTAGAGATGTATATTAGACCTTCATAGGGGCAAAAATTATGTAGCTTGTCTCTTTGGAATGCATGCCTCTGAAATCAAGATCTTTTCTCTTTCTTCTTTCACGTAATTCATAGCATTTAATTATTGGAAAAATAATAATATCTTTTCTATAATAAAATGATGAATCTTCTAGGCAAATAAGAAATGATTGTTGTCATCTATTTTTGAAAAATACATTTTTAAATGGGTTCCACATGAACTACTATAATAATCTGGGGAAACAGGATTTATATCACTGGGCTTCAGAGATTTTTAGAGTAGTTTATTTTCAACAAATAAGATCTTATGATAGAATTCCAATTTAGAGATCAGATAAGAGGAATATATAGGATCCTCCATGGTTTCTCAGGAAAAAAAATTCTCCAGTGAGTCCTTGAATGTCAGGGATGATAGTTTGCAACGGTCTAGAAGAATCACTGAGTTATCGTGGCATATACAACTGGATCATAACCAGATAAAAATAACCAATGACTCTTTTGTTTCACTTATATCCCCATAATAGATTTTTACAATGTGCTAAACAAGTATTGAATGCTGATGTACAATACACAGGCAAGAAATTGTATTATATTCAAATGTACTGTAATGAATAAACTGTGAACGCCTTAAGGGCAGAGACTTCCATATAAGAATGCAATATATTCTGAAGGGCATTTTCATGGGACTCAATACATCCTCCACTAATTGGGACATGACTACGAAGGCTGATAGGAATAAAATTATTTGGTCTATATAAGACATACCTAATAGGTCCTAATACTTTGCAACTTAACTGGGTTATGTTTATTAATGACAGCACATTCTAGTCACTGCCAAAGAAGATACCTATATTTGGTTTAGGATAGAAAAACCTACATTTGAAGAAAGTTTAGCAAGCAGAAATAATCGCAGAAATATTTCAAGAATTGAAGAGTAATAAATTACAGGATGATTATTGCCAAGCCACTCTTCCTATAAGTGAGCTCTTCAAAGTAATCACAAAAAGAATTATTTAGGAAAGCCCACTTTATCATTCTTTATTTAGAGCCAAGTGTCATTTTTTTTTTATTACCCTCTTCCTATGCCTTAAGCTGTACTCACTACAAACCCAAATCTATCATTTTTACCAAAAGCAATGTGAGTGAGATGTATGTGTCTGTCCTGCTTGCTTCTGCAATATTTGAATGAAAGGGTAATATTATAAAGAAGTTCTCAATTTGTAAGGAGAAAAAAACTTTGTGTTAAATATAAAATAGATGTGTTCTAATTGTATGGAGTCGTCTGCCCACCTGTGCTACATTTTGCTACACAAATATCAGTCACAGATTCTGTTTCCTAAATCTGACTTCAACATCAGACTCCTCTTTTGCTTTTCTGTTCAAACTAGGTCTCTGGATATTGACTTGACATGTATTTTGACTGTAGCATATAGAATGTACTCTGGAGTCAAGCACAGCTCGAATCTAAGTTCTGCAATGTAGAAGTTACGGGATGGAGGCAATTTACTTCTGTGTCATGAACTTCATCTTGCTTGTCTTTAAGGTAGAATATGTAAAAGAACACTTTTATAGGGGTGATGAGAGAATTCAATGGTACAGTGCATGTAAAGTACTCAGCTTGATGCATGGCAAGGTGGACAAGGAGACGGAGGTATACAGCTCTTCCGAGACTCTGTTGTCCAACTTTCACTATGAATGCCAGAACTAGCCGTCCACTAGGGCTCTGTCTCCTTCAGTTTGCCTGACAACTGGGTGCCTGACCACCCACATCTCAGAGGAAATCTGCTGATCCCATTTAATCAGAAAATATCAAGACCTGCTGTAGAGAGAAGAGCAACTAAGAAGAATGAATACATTCTAGAGTGGATTTACATAAAATTCTGGGACTTCTGTGAGATGGAATCCCAAGTAAAAGAGAGAATCATTCCGTCTCAGAAGGAATAGTTTGGAGAGACACTTGATCAAAATGATGGAATCCTGGAGGGCAGTGGTCAGAAGGAGACTATCCTTCATTACAGGGTAATGCAAAGTGGTACACAGAGGAAGAAAGGAAGTCAGGCTATTTTAGGAGATGAAAGGAGGCTTTAAACCTTCTGTTATGCCCAAAGTGAAAGATGGACACATCACCTCTGCTCTTCTGAATTGAGTTGATTCCATGGCACAGAAAAAAGTGCCTTCTTTATGTATATTATAACTCTTCTAACACTATTTGCTGTGACAGGCAGCACTTATTTGATATTTAATCAGTACTATACGCTTGAGAGTGGGAGTCAGATTTCCCTCCCTTCTCCTTTCCCTCTCCACTCCCTGAACGTATTAGAGTGGGAAACATTCAGAATAAAAGATACTTATTGAATTCAATACGTAGTTCTTTAAATTGAGATATGAATTGTGTCTCACTGTGGATTTTGTATTTAAGTAACAATACCTATTAATCCTGAAATATAAAAAACCCAAGGTCTTTTGTGTATGGGTATAAAATCTGAAATGTGAAGCCGAAGGAAACACATTAGGGAAAAAGGTGTGCTATAATCAGATGGTACATGTCCAGTTGTCTTCCTTAGTAGAAGAGCAGAAACAGTCAAATACAGAAATGCCTTCCCAGGGCTGTTTATTTTTATTTTTATTTATTTATTTGTTTTTTGAGATTGAGTCTTGCTCTGTCGCCCAGGCTGGAGTGCAGTGGTGCGATCTTGGCTCACTGCAACCTCCACCTCCCTGGTTCACGCAATTCCCCTGCCTCAGCGTCCCACGTAGCTGAGATTACAGGCGCATGCCACCATGCCAGGCTAATATTTTTTTTTTTTTTGCATTTTTAGTAGAGATGGGGTTTCACCATGCTGGCCAGACTGGTCTCAAACTCCTGACCTCAGGCATCCAGAGCTGTTTTGACTCTTTACTGATCAAAGTTCAACAGTACCCCATTCCAACTCCACAGCCATCAAAACAGTCGTAATGCTGGGAACTATGACACTGGTTTGTCATCCTAATTCTTGAAGAACTTAATCCATTTACATTCAAAGTTATCATTGACAAGTAAGGACTTACCCCTGCCATTTTAAAAATTGTTTTCTGATTCTTTTGTATATCCTTTGTTCCATTTTTGGTTGGTGGTTTTCTGTAGTGATAAGCTTTGATTCCTTTCTCTTTCTCATTTTTGTATCTGCTGAAATTTGTGGAAATTTGGTTACTATGGGGGCTTCTGTAAAAATTCTTATCATTACTGATAACAACTTAACTTTGGTCATATTAAATACTGTAGACATCTTCCCTCCCTGCTACCATTTAAAATTGTGTTGCCTTAATTTACATATTTTCTATTCTGTATGTTCCTTAACAACTTATTGTAGCTATAGTGATTGTTGACAATCTTGACTTTTCATTTTCATTCTGGAGATTTGAAAGATTATATACCACCAGCAGAAATAGAGTATTCTAAATTTGGTAATAAATTTATGTCTATCAGTGAGATTTATACTTCTACATGTCTTTATGATAGTGATTATTGTCCTTTTGCTTCTAGTTGAAGCAGTCCCTTAAGCATTTCTTAAAAGACTTGGTTAGTAATGATGAATTCTTTCAGGTTTTTTTAATCTGGGAAAGACTTTATTTCTCCTTCATTTCTGACAAAAAGATTTGCTGGTTATAATATTCTAGGCTTGCAGTTTATTTCTTTCAGCACTTTAAATATATCATCCCATTCTTTCCTAACCTACAAGGTTTCTGCTGAGAAATCTGATAGTAGTATAATAGGGATTCCCTGATATGTGACTTGAGACTTTTCTCTTGATGCATTTAGAATTCTGTCTTGACTTTTGAAAGTTTGGGCTGGTCGTGGTGGCTCACGTTTGTAATCCCAGCACTTTGGGAGGCTGAGACAGGTGGATCACCTGAGGTCAGGAGTTCAAGACCAGCCTGACCAACATGGTGAAACCCCATCTCTACTAAAAATGCAAAAATTAGCCAAGTGTGGTGGTGCATGCATGTAATCCCAGCTACTTGGGAGGCTGAGGCAGGAGAATCGCTTGAACCCAGGAGGCGGAGGTTGCAGTGAGCCGAGATCATGCCATTGCACTTCAGCCTGGGCAAGAAGAGCGAGACTCCATCGCAAAAAAAAAAAAAAAAAAAAAAAAAAGTTTGATTATAATGTGTTTCAAAGAGTAACTATTTAGATTTAATCTAGCTGGCATCCTTTCAGCTTAATAGATCTGAATCCCATATTTCTCCCAAGTTTGGGGAGTTTTTATCTATTATTTTGTTAAATAAGCTTTCTATGCCTTTGTCTATCTCTTCTCCTTCTGAAACTCCCACAAAGGCCAAATGTTTGTTCACTTAATAGTGTCCCATAAGTCCTGTAGACTTTCTTTGCTCTTTTCATTCTTTTTTCCCGACTCTGACTGGCTTATTTCAGAAGACCTCTCTTCAAGTTCAAAAATTCTTTCTTCTTGATCTAATCTGTTGTTGTTCAATTGTATTTTGTTATTTCATTTATTAAATTCATTAGCTGTAAGATTCCTGTTCGCTTCTCTTTTTTTATAGGTCTTTGTTGAATTTCTCACTTAGATCATGAATCGTTTTTCTGATTTCATCGAATTGTCTGTCTGTATTCTCTCGTATCTTGCTGAGTGTCCTTAAGATTATTATTTTGAATTTCACTTCAGGCAATTTGTACATTTTAGTGTCTTTAGGATAAGTTAATAGAGATCTGTGTTTCTTTGGTGGTGTTATGTTCCCTTGGTTTTTCATGTTTCTTGTATTCCTGCATTAATATCTGTGCATCTGATGGAATGGTCACCTCTTCCAATTTTTTAAGTGCCTTTTGTGGAAGAAGCTTTTCACCTGCAGATGCTTCCTAGGGTGTCAGTTGGTTAGGGTGTGTTGGCTTTGGTTCTGGGTGGGTACAATAGTGTAGCCTCCGTGCAACTTCTTCAACTATACTCAAAGTCAGCCATGTCTATGAGTGACTCAGTAGCACAGGCTGCAAGAGTTTTTGTGGCTGGCTCATCTCCTTGGGTGCTGCTCTCCTGAAGGCAAGGCACAGGGCTGGTTTGTGCTTCAGGCAGGTTGGGGACTGTTTGGCTGGTGGCTTTGCTTAGGTGCTGCTCCCCTGAGGGTGAAGAATCGAAGTTATAAAGTTATGGCTATTTAGCTGGACCTGGACTCCATGTAGCCAGAACAGGATGCTGTAGCCCCTGGGATAGAGAAGCTAGAGTGTCTCCAAGGCAGCTTATTCCTAGGGGGTATGGAGCTATGGTAGCTCAGCTGTGAAATGGTGCCCTACAAGGCATAATGGTGGCAGAGACTTAAGGATGGGGAAATGCAGTGGCTACTGTCCTGCAGAGAAGGATGCACCCTAGCAGTGGCTCCAGTTTCAAGATGGCACCTTTCAGCAGCAGCTCGAGTCACAGTGGGGAGGGGCACAACATAGGCTTTTTCCCTGGAGCAACACAGCTGTGTAATCTCCTGGATGCTCCTCAAACTGGGCTCAGGCCTTGCAAGAACTGTAGGATTCCCCAGCAACAAAAACTGTAGGTGTTGACAGAATTAATGGAGGCTGCCAGGAGCCTCCCACTTACATTCTCTGTGTACAGGGAAGTCTCTCCTGGTTCTGAGCTCTTTTTCACTGGAAGACAGGGTGTCAGCTGCAAGCCTGCTCTCTCCTTCCTCTGTGTGGCTATTCTGAGTTTCTATGTTCTACAGGGTCTCTAACAGACCACTGCTGTACTCCAGCATTCTCCTTTAAATTAGTTAAAATAAAGTTGTTTATTCATTGTTTGGGTCCTTTTTCAGTGGGAGCCATAAGCACCAGACACCTCTAGTTAGTCATCTTTCTGACATCACATCCCATAACTTCTTTTTTAATCTGCCTATTTTTCCCCCTCTCTAAATCAGCAGTTCTTAATTCTTGGTTCCCATTAGAATTAACTGGGAGGCTTTTAAAATTATCAACGCCAAGGCCCACCACCAGGAAATAGCCTGAGTTAATAGAAATAGGATAGAGGCTGAGCTTCAGAATGTTTTAAAGCTCCCTAAGTTATTCTAATATGCAACTAAAGGTTAAAGGCTACTGGTCTACCCAATCTCATTCATACCCAGAGCTTCAATTACTATTCATACTATGTTGGCCCAAAGACCTATTAACCTCAGTAGGGAAGTCACCAGGATCAACAGGCTGAAGAAGAGACCCAAAGAAAGCAAATGAGACATTGAGTTTTATTAGAGGCTTACATACACGGTAGAGAGTCTAGTGGCAGTGGGCAGGACAGAACCACTTTATGTATAGAAATGGTCCAGTGATGGTGGATGGGACAATGTATCTACCTTACATACAGTACAGTGGTGGTGGCTTGGAGAACGTATCCACTTTCCTACAGTCTAGTGGCAGCAGGATGGACAATATAGCTGCACAGCCCAGTGGTGGCATGCTAGGCAAGAAAACTGCCTGCAAACATATGCAGTTTACATAGCATTTTCACTCAACACTTTCCCCTTAACAGCCTCCACCTGGCGACCTTCATTTACCCCAAAATCTCAGGACCTCATTCCCCTGCATGGCCCATGTTCCACAGGACAGGCTGGACTTAACAGTTTCCCCTTAACAAGCCTCCACCTGGCAACCTTCATTTACCCCAAAAACTCAGGACCTCATTCCCCTGTATGGCCCATGTTCTATAGGACAGGCTGGAAGGCTCAGATGTTTATCATACATAAGGAACGAATCTCCAGATTGGCCACTCCCAGATTCCCTACCTTGGAACACATATTCGAGTGCATCTGCCGCACAGGGTCATTCTAAGGATATGCTTAAATTATTGCTATCAGGTACATTTGTGCTACATACTAATGATTCCAAAATCTAGGTCTTCAGCCCACTTTTGCTTCTGAGCTCCAAGGCTGTGATTATTTGGCATTTCTCTCACCCTGCTAGACCACAGGTTCTGTAAGAATGGGAGCTATGGTTGATTTGCTGCTTGCCCATTTTATCCCAACACCAGACACAGTGAAGATACACATAGAAGATGCTGATTAAATATTTGTCAGTTAATTGATCTAATTTCTTGATCATCATGTAGGATCAAGGGAGTTAAAGTTTTCTGATGAAAAGAAAATCTCATGTTTAGCTGTACCAACATTCTTCATTGACAAGAATGTGAGACAACAGAAGAATCCAGGGCACAAATGCATCTAAGTCAAATCTGCTGCATCTAATCCTGGAATTTGCTGCCAGCGTAAATTTTGTCTCTCTCTTCTATATATCCAAAATTGAGATAATAACGGCATTTCCGCAGGTGTATTCCAAGTATGTTTTAAAGGTAGATAATCCCATTTATGCAAAATTGCTTTGAACTACTTAGCAAGAGTGTGCGGTGCCATATTAATTAAAAACTATTGATTCTACTTTATCTGTAAAGAAAAGAAGCTGCTCTTACTTGTTAGGTTTTTAAGAGTGTAGTTGTTTCTCAAACAATTTTAAAATTTAGCCTATTGCCTTTTAGTTTTCAAAACTACGTACTAAAGGAAACAAAATATAACTCTTAGATTTTTTTATGTCTAAAACACCTTCTTATCACTCTATCATGTGCATCTTCTATGACTAAGGTTTTCTTCTGCTCACACAACCTTCAACTCAAGTTAAAGCCATTTGCAAGATGTGCACAGAAAGGAAAATGATGGCAGAGTAACCTGGACATGTTGTATTAATCTTCTCACCCCCTGCAGAGAAAGGGAGCAGGCTTCCTCATAGCCACTTCCTCCCCAGAGAACATTTTAAGCACTAACCATACCATAATAAGGCAGGACCGCTGGGCCACAGGGAAAAACGCCGCAAGTGTAGATAATTACTGTGGAATGCAGTGGGTAATTACAGGACTCCTGTACTTTCACCAGAATAGAACTCCTCATTATCTCAAATCCTAACTTTATGAAATCAGAAACAGTTACCAAAGAAATTGCACAAAGGGGTAAAACTTAGATTGTTGAAATTGAAAGCAATAACAAAGAATTTGTGTAATAGAGAAAAATAGCCTGAGGATCTTGAAACAACTCTGGTGCTTCATTGAGTCTTCAGTGTCAGCACCACTTAGCCTGGCTGCAAGTAAGTTGTTTTTTTTTTAATATATTGCACATCAATTTGTGTGAAGAATACATCTAAAATCCTGGCCAGTCTTATTTCTTTCTTTTAAAAGGTTCTTTAGGTAGTATTGTTAAAATTCTGTCTTTTGTTTGTTTCATACTTTTTTCCCTCCCAGTTTACGTTGTACTCTACTAGTCAAAAAAAAAAAAAAAAAGAAAAGAAAAGAAAAGAAAACTATAAATCTTCAGGTAGCTAACTAGTCATTAATTTAAAAATGAACTCTGTTATGTGTATAAAACACGAAAGCCTCCTTAGATAGTCGAATCTTAGCACACCCAATAGGAATGTCACAGGTGTAATTGCTCATTGGCTTTAATTGGCAAAACACTTGAAGCTGATTAAATGGGAAAAAGTTTGACATTAATACAATTTCTGCAACACCTACTGTATGTGAGGCTGTATGCTAGATTCTTTGCATATACCTTTTATAATTAGAGCTGCAATTCTTTGTTTAATTAGACACTCTAGACACTACTAGACACTATTTCTAAATTTCAGAGGAGATAACTGAAATCAGAAATAAAGTAGCTTGCCCTTGCCCCTTGTTTCTCAGGGGGTGGTTTACAGATAAGCAGGCACTGGCATTTTTAGGAACTTATTAGAAATGTGAAATCTTGGGCCTCACTACAGAACTACTGTGTCAGAATTCACATTTTAACAAGGTCCCCAGATGTTTTGTGTACATTTCGAATTTTGAGAAGGCTGTGATATGTCAAACATCTCGTAGGTGGCTGAGACCAAAGCCTAACCCAGGTACATCTGTACACAGAGCCTGTGGCTTCCCCGCCTGTCACAGTGCCACTCTCAGTAACATCTTGATGGTACTCTACCCTTCCACTAGAAACTTCTTTTTGGAAGAGTCCTAGCAAATGTCTATCAGCTCCCAGGAGCTTTGAGTATGTTGCTATTGAGAGCTAAGTTGACCTTCCATCTCTACTGGCCCTTAATTTCTGTGCTCAATAGTCTCTGCTGTGATTTCCTCTGGGAAGGCACAGCACAGCTTTCATACCCCCATATCCTGCTGCCCAGTTTACATCTGATGACAAGAGATGCACATCCTTAGACCTCCAAAAGCCTGAGAAGAATATGGGGGCTTGCCATTTTCAGAATTTTAGTCTTGTTCGTTTCCATTTTGCTTTCCCTTTCATCATGATTGAGTGGGAACTGAGTCACTGCTCACGCAAATGGCTGTAATTGCTTAGGAAATGTAAATAAAGACCTATAATCATTCAAACTAAATGGTGAAAATTAATTTCCCAAGAAGTCTCTCTTTATTTGCACACAAATTTTTATTTCTCTATTCAATAACCACAATTTATATCTTGCAGTAACTGTCATTGAGATTGATTAGTTGTGAAAATAGCAAATTTTAGAGAAATAAAAAGCTGAACAGGCCTAATGGCTGAACAGGCAAACTTAGTCATATAAGAGTCATCTGTAATATCACGTTTGGAAATGTCAGTTCCCTGCTCTATCCTCTTCCCTAAAAATAGAATAATTCATTAGCAAAGAGGGATGTATTAGGGCAAACACCATGAAGTGATTAAATTAAATGCAAATAGGCCAGGCGCAGTGGCTCACTCCTGTAATCCCAGCACTTTGGGAGGCCGAGGCGGGTGGATCACAAGGTCAGGAGATTGAGACCGTCTGTCCTGGTTAACATGGTGAAACCCCATCTCTACTAAAAATACAAAAAATTAGCTGGGCACGGTGGCGGGTGCCTGTAGTCCCAGCTACTCAGAGGCCAAGGCAGGAGAATGGCATGGACCCAGAAGGTGGAGGTTGCAGTGAGCCGAGATCGCGCCACTGCACTCCAGCCTGGGCAAAAGAGTGAGGCTCTGTCTCAAAAAAAAAAAAAAAAAAAAAAAAAATTAAATGCAAATAAATCATATAGGACCTTTCTTTGTTAAAATTAGCAAAAGTGGACGTACTACTACTGTGTTATATGAGTATTTGGAGCAAAGAAAATCTATTTAACTAGGAGGAAAAATCCATAGATTAGAAAAATAACATAGTATGAAAATAAAAATTTTCTGTATATTTATTGATAAAATTTTAGGGAACAATTTGATTATGACCCATTGAATAAATCAGAATAGATTAGATAAAATCTTGCTTTTATTCAATATAAAACAATGTATAGGTTAATTACAAAGGATCTAAAACCAAAAAAATTTTTTTGAAGCTGAAGTTGTGATTGAGAGCCTGATCTGAATGGGACATGGAAAATATGATTTAAGACCCCACAAAAATGAAAAAAGTTGATATTTTCTTTTCCATTATGGTTCCCAAAATCCCACTAGCACAGATGATGGCTATGACTTTCCCAGGCTGGAGTTATGACTAATCCTCCTAAATTCCACTAGCTACCTGAATGCATGACACCCGGAATGCAAGCCTGGATCCCCTAGCAGGAACCAACAAAATTAAAACATATCTTGTGACCTTTAACTCAGCTGTCTAGGCAAGACACATATAAATCTCCACTCATTCCAGGATTGGCCATATATGGTGCATTAGTCAGAGTTCTACAGGGAAACAAAACCAACAGGATGTGTGTGTGTGTGTGTGTATGTGTGTGTGTGCGTGTGTATGTGTGTGTGTGCATGCATGCGAGTGTGTATTAAGATATTTATTATAAGAAATATCACATGATTATGGAGACTAGCAAGACTCAGGATTTGCATGGTAAGTATGCAATCTAAAGACTCAAGACAGCCAATGGTATATGTATTAGTTCGTTTTCATGCTGCTGATAAAGACATAACCGAGACTGGGTAACTTATAAGGGAAAAGAGGTCTAATGGACTCACAGTTCCACGTGGCCAGGGAGGCCTCACAATCATGGCAGAAGGTGAGAGGCATGTCTCACATGGCAGCAGACAAGAGAAGAGAATTTGCACAGGAAAGCTCCCCTTTATAAAACCATCAGATCTTGTGAGACTTATTCACTGTCATGAGAACAGCACAGAAAAGACCTGCTCCCATGATTCAGTTACCTCCCACCAAATCCCTCCCATGACATGTGGGAATTGTGGGAGCTACAATTCAAGATAAGATTCAGGTGGGGACACAGTGAAACCATATCAGTATAGTTCCACTTTGAGTACAAAGACCTGAGAACAAGGAAAGCCAATTGCATAGTTTCAGTCCACAGGTCAGTAGGCTCAAGACCCAGTAAGAGCCAGTGTTTCCATTTTAGTTCAAAGGCAAGACAAAGATGATGACACAGTTTAAAGTAAATGAGGCAGAAAAAAATTCTCTCTTACCAGGGGGAGGGTCAATCTTTTTGTCCTACTCAGGCCTTCAACTGATTGGATGAGGCCCACTCACATTGAGGAGGGCAATCTACCTTACTTTGTCTACTGATTTAAATGTTAATTTCATTCAAAAACACCTGACAGTAACACTCAGAATGATGTTTGACCAAATATCTGGGTACCCAATGATCCAGTTAAGTTGACACAAAACATGGACAGCATATGGACAGCAACCACAAATTATAATCACTGAAAACACTCTGCCACACACTTTGAGAATATCTGTGGGGGAAACTTGGCTATATGTGAGTACAATAAACTATGGATGGCTTCAATAGTTAATTAATTTGACTATTGTGTTGGTTTTAAAATATGTCCACAAGTTTTTGATACTCACCCCTTTGAAAAGTGTAAATTCTCCTCCTCATAAGGGTTGGCTTTACTTATTGACTGGCTTTTATGAATGGAATGTGGTAGAGGGACAGTCAGTGATGGGCAACACTAAATCATAAAAGGCATTGTGGCATCCTCCTTGCTCTCTCTCTCACTCTCTTCTGGATCACTTGCCCTAGGAAGTCTGCTGACATGTCATGAAAACACACCAGTAGTCCCATGGAGAGGTCCATGTGTTGAGGAACTGAAGCCTCCTGCCAATAGCCATCAAGGAAAAGGATGCCTTCTGCCAACGGTCATGCAAGTGAGCTGTCTTGGAAACCAATCCTCCAGTCCCAGTCAAGCTTCAAAACCTGCAGTCCTGGCCAATATCTGGACTGTAACCTTATAAGAAATGCTGAGTGTGAATACCCAGGTAAGCCTCTCCCAGATTCCTGGTTCTCAGAAATAGCACGGGGTCATAAATGTTGTTTTCTAAAGCTGAGTTTGAGGGTAACTTGTTTCACAGCAATAAATTACTAATAAAACTGTTTCTATTTCCTTCAGGTCAAAACGGGGAGGAAAAGTAACTGGCATCATTAAGATGATATTTATATTCAAAGAGGTTAACCAATTTTTATAGAGATACATTATATCCTTGAAAAATGGATGTTACTACTAAATTTTTCACCCTCAAAAACATATTGTACATCATATGAGTCACACATTTCTATTTTGAATAGAAGACTAAACTTGTATGGCTCCTTCCAGCAAAGACATCATAAAACACACTTTCTTTCTTAGCTGATACTCTAGTCAACATTTACTATAATATCTGAATTTTATAGAGTAATACATTCCACCAGTCCTTTTCAAAAATCTCAAACTACCCTCCAAAGCATTCATTTAGCTCCTTTCTGAATTTCATAGTCATGGCACTGCATGGTTCTCTTTTCCCTCTTTTGAAATGAATCCTGGTAACAAGGGGGAAAGCTGAGCTGACCCTCTAATGTGTCTTCTCACCTTTCCAGCTGTCCAGCTGTTCTCATGCTGCTAATAAAGACATACCTGAGACTGAGTAATTTATAAAGGGAAGAGGTTTAATTGATTCACAGTTCCACATGGCTGGGAGGGCCTCACAAGCACAGCTGAAGGCGAATGAGGAGCAAAGTCATGTCTTACGTGGTGGCAGGCAAAGGAGCTTGTGCAGGGGAACTCCCCTTTATAAAACCATCAGATCACATGAGACTTACTCACTATCACAAGAACAGCACAGGAATGACCTGCACCCATGATTCAATTACCTCCCACCGGGTCCCTCTCATGACACATGGGAGTTACAGGAGCTACAATTCAAGATGAAATTTGGGTGGGGACACAGCCAAACCATATCACCAGCCAAGGCCTGCATGAGGCTCCCTGAGTGGTTGATGAATCCCCAGCGTCTCACACTCCCAACATGTTTAAGCCAAGAAAACACTTACAATAGTGACAGTGATGACAATAAAACCAGTGATAACCAAAGCACTCGCTGCCACTACTGAAATCTGTCACAGCTCAACCTGAAAAAAACATTCATGAATATTGAACCGAGACAGTGGACCAGAAGACGTCATCCCCCAGTACCTTTGTTGGGAGGACTTGAGGTCAGCCCTCAGCCAAAATCTACTGTCTTTAAAGCCAAAACAATGCCCAATTGGCAAAAAAAAAAAAAAAAAAAAAAAGACAATGCTGGCTTCCTGGAATCTGAGTGAGAATTTAAGGTCTTAGTCAATTATAAAGTAAGGACAAAGAAAGTATGCATTAAAATATTTCATGACTGGGCTGTTAGAAGCTAGAAGGACCTAGGAACAACCAGATGACATATGAGGAACCTGTGGCCCCAAGAGGTGAAATGACTCATCCAATATCACAAGCCTCTTAGTTGTGATTTACCTTACAGACATCCCTCCTGATTTCTCATCTAGCACATTTTCTACAATATAGCTATATCACAAGGTTTTGATACATCTATTTGTTAATTTTGATTTTGCCTTATTCTTTTTTTATCAAAAAAGCAATAACTCGTGGTAAATAATTCAAAAAATGAATACATGACCCCATTTATATAAAATCTTAAAATAAAACCAACCTATTTTAAGATTTCCTTTGTAATTAACCTATTAAAATATGAGTGGGAAAAATTTATACCAACCTTAGTGATATGATTTGGCTGTATCTCCACCCATATCTCATCCTGAATGTATCTCCCACAATCCTCACATGTTGTGGAGGAACCTGATGGGAGGTAATTGAATCATGGGGGTGGGTTTTTCCGGTGCTATTCTCAGAATAGTGAGTAAGTCTCACAAGATCTGATGGTTTTGTAAAGGGCAGTTCCCCTGCACACACTCTCTTGCCTGCCACCATGTAAGACATTCCTTTGCTCCTCCTTCACCTTCCACCATGCTTGTGAGGCCTCATCGACCATGCGGAACTGTGAATCCATTAAACTTCTTTTTCTTTATAAATTACCCAGACTCGGGTATGTCCTTATTAGCAGCATGAGAATGAACTAATAAACTTAGGATGCTGGTAGCTCTGGGATTTGGGATCAAAAGGGCTGAAAAAAAATACACAAAGAGAGAGCTTCAATTGTTTTATTAACATGATGATATATTAAGAAAAAAGATCTGTAGCAATTTTTTAAAAACCTTTTTATATTTGGGAGGTTTGTTTTGTTTATAATGTTCTTTATACTCTGTATATTTTAGGTATTTCTTGATTAAAACAAAAACAAATGTTAAGATGTCATAAAAGAAAGTGTACCTCCTACCACAGGCCCTCACTGACCCGCCTCAAATACAATCTCTAAGTTCCTTACGCATTATTTCAGGAATTTTCTTTGCATATATAAATTTCCTTGGAAACATGCAGAATCATAATATATACTGTTCTTCATTTTATCTTTTTTATCTAAACAGCACGTCTTGCAAACTTTTCTATTTCTGCCTTCTTTTTTTAATGACTTCAAAATATTCCATTGAATTAATGCATCTCAGCTGAATCAGTCTATATTATCTGAAGTTTTGCTACTACAGTGTGGCCTGTGGATTAGCAACATCAGGATCAACTGAGAATTTGTTAGAAATGCAGAATCTTTATTTTAATAAGATCTCCAAGGCCAGGCGTGGTGGCTCATGCCTGTAATCCCAGCACTTTGGGAAGCTGAGGTGGGTGGATCACCTGAGGTCAAGTGTTCTAGACCAGCCTGGCCAACACGGTGAAATCCCATCTCTACTAAAAAATACAAACATTAGCTGGGTGTTGTGGCACGTGCCTGTAATCCCAGCTACTCGGGAGGCTGATGCAGGAGAATTGCTTGAACCCAGAAGGCGGAGGTTGCAGTGAGCCAAGATCGCACCACTGCACTCTAGCCTGAGTGACAGGGAGAGACCCTGTCTCCAAAAAAAAAGATCTCCAGGTGATTGCTATGAAATTAAAAATTAAAGTTTGGGCCAGGCCCAGTCGCTCACACCTGTAATCCCAGTACTTTGGGAGGCTAGTTGGGTGAGTCGCTTGAAGCCAGGAGTTGGAGACCAGCCTCGGCAATAAGACAAAAATCCCATCTCTACAAAAAAATTTTTTTTTTATTAGCCAAGCATGCTGGCCCGCTCCTGTAGTCCCAGCTACTCAGGTGTTTGGGGTGGGAGGATTACCTGAGCCCAGGGAAGACAAGACTGCAGTGAGCCATGATTGCTCCTGCACTCCAGCTTGGCAACAGAGCAAGACCCTGTCTCTAAAATAAAATAAAATAAAGTAACAAAAACAGCTCCTGCTCCAAAACAGAGTTTGAGAAGAATTGACATAAATAGCGTGCTATTTGCCAGTGACCTTACTTGAAATAGTCCTATAATGCAGAATACATATATAGTATACTTATTTATAAAAACATACATTTATTTTAAGTAAGTATTCTTCTGTATAATATGATTAAAAAATAGTCTCAGTATATAAGAAACTCAAGAAATGAGTGAAGAATGATTAAGAGATAATTACTAAAAATTCTTCACAGTTGTTTTTCACTGAATATATTTGTTGGCTTGAAAGTTTTAGAAAAGTAACGAAGAGCAGCAGCTTCTGGAAGCTTCGAAATGTTACCATAGGAACAAAACAAACCAATCAAACTAGGCTTGGAAAGCATATTCAAAATAATTTAAAACATAGTTCAGCATATGGGTAAAACCAAGGAAATAAAAATTTAAAACAGCTTTCCTTCCCCCCACCTCACCCCACAAATCATGATGTGCTTCTCATACCTAATTTTCTAGGATGGAAAAACTTGCCATACAAATATGTTTACTTTGCTACTATTTTATTTGTGGACTCCTAGATTCTAGGTCTAGGGGTGAGGCTGCCTTAGGACTAGGACCGCCCAAAGGAAGGGTATGCAGGCCTGACTGTGGAGCCCCAGTGCAGGCAGAACACTTCACCTGCATCCTCCTTTAACTGTTGTCCCAAGGGTGCTATTGTTGGAACTCTGCTCTTCTCATCCTCAGGACTCTCCCTAGACAATCTTACCTAACTCTATGCCTTCTGCTAGCACCTATGTGTTAGTCACTTCAAAATCTCCCACCTAAGGCTGACTTGAGAGCTCTAAACCTTTATTTCCAATTCACTACCAAAAATCTACACCAGGTTGGGACACAGATTATTCTAACACAGAGGTTCTCAACTTTAGAAAGGTGCCTCAGAGTCACCTGGAGCGCTCGTTAAAACTCAGATTGTTTTGTGGATGGGATTGGGCTCATCCCCAAAGTTTATGATTCAGTAGGTCTAGTACAAGACCTGAAAATCTGTTTCTAAAAAGTTTCTACGTGATGCTGGTGCTTCTAGTTCAGGGTCCACAATTTGGGAATCACTGCTGTAACAAAACATATTCAAAATGAAACCCACTTCCTTCCTCCAAATTCTTCTTGATCAACTCTTATACCTGTTGTTCATCCAGTAGAGTATTGCTGCTAACTTCTTCATGAATCTTGAAAATAATCCTCTCCCCTTTCTTCTCCAGTCTACCTCTCATTAATGTAGAAGCAAACTTGGTTCCTGTGGTTAAGAAGGGTAACTGACTCACTGCCCAGCATACACAAAGCTTACTATAGGCCATATCTATTAAGCACACTGAATGAGTGTGGGGATAGTTCAAGAGAAGTCAAGGAAATGGAAATTAATTTTCTTGATCTACGGCCAGCACTTACCCAGCTTATTTAAAATAGACTGGAAAGAAAATTTAAAACTCATTCCTTAGGAAAAGCTGCATTTTTGGTGGACTTTGTCATAATTTCCATCTACCACCCCTTTGGATTTATGATGGGAACTTTTAAAAAATAAATTTTGCAATTAACTTGAGACTTGAGGACTAGAGGGAGCACAATTCTTGAATTTGCTAATTGTTCCTTTTTATTCTACCATTTAAGATAAAGAGCGATTTTAGCAGCATGAGGATAATTTAAACACAAATTACAAAGGTATGTTTACATCTATGCATTGCTGAACAATATTTTCAGGCATGGCAGCACCAAACAGATAAAAGACAGGAACTCTTTCAAAAGTCCAAAAAGTTACAGGAAAACATGGATGTACTGTGGTGAGGGGAAAAAATAAACTCTAAGTATAATAATACAAATAGTCAGGAACACTAGATCACTGAATTTTTTCTCTGTTATTCACATATTAACTAAGCCATTTGTCAACACACTAAATACTAGTAGGGATATCTTGTGTCCAAGAATCTGCCAACATTTGATGATTCAGTAACCATGCAGGGTTTTTCTCCAGAGATTTCATTGGGTTGCTTATAAATAGGCTACAAAATTATATACATCTATGTGCTTATATAATGTCACATTTAAAACATGGAAACATTGTCAAGCACAGGTAAGAAAAGCTACAAAGCATACAAATTACTTGAGGCCTGTTATATTCACTTCATAAATTGAAATCCTATGTTAACACAAGCAGGTGACCATGGCAACCTTTGCTGGTTAGGCATGGAATATTAAAAGAGGGACAAACTGTTTCATTCCTATGCACTTCACAGGAGTGACTTCTATTTTCACTAATCTTGCACTAGTTAAGAAATCGGTCCATTTCCTCTAAGTTATGAAATTTGTGGGCATAGAGTTGATAATATTTCATTATCATCCTTTTAATGTCAATGAGATCAGCAGTAACTGACTTCTTTCACTTCTGATATTATAATTTATATATTTTCTCTCTTTTTTGGTTAGCCTTGCTAGATATTTCTCTTTATTTTTAAAGGCAAGAAACTCATAATATCTTTTTTTTTTTGAGACGGAGTCTCATTCTGTCACCCAGGCTGGAGTGCAGTGGCACGATCTCAGCTCACTGCAACCTCTGCCTCCCGGTTCAAGTGATTCTCCTGCTTCAGCCTCCTGAGTAGCTGGGATTACAGGTGCCCACCACCATGCCCAGCTAATTTTGGTATTTTTAGTAGAGGTGGGGTTTCACCATGTTGGCCATGGTTGGCCCTGCTGGTCTCAAACTCCTGATCTCAGGTGATCTGCTCACCTCAGCCTCCCAAACTGCTGGGATTACAGGCATGAGCTAGTGCGCCGGCCATAACATTTTAAATTTATTGCTACTTTCATTGACATTTTACTGAAAAAGTGTCTTTTTCATAATGAAAAGGGAACTTTTAAATAATTTTAAATTTCTATGTTCTAATTAATAAAAATTATAGTTAAGGAAAAGGCAAAATTAACATACGAATTTGTTTATTTTACATTTTTGTAAAACAATTATATCATTCAGTATTGCTGCTCAAGCGAACACATGCATATGAAAATCTCTCTTGTACACATATAAAATAGAAGACTTATCAAACACCTGCAACACCTATATATTATTTGAGTTTATTATCATTTAAATATCCTTTCAAGTAAGATCCAATAGCATTTCCAAAAATAGAAAGTGTCTATTTGAATACCAGCTTTCGGTAGAACGTGAATAGCATTAAGTGTGTGGCCTGAGTAAAGGGCAGACCAGCAGAAAACATTAGCGGACTTTCCAACATTTTTACCATGGCTGATTAAATAGAAATCCATTTAAACAAAATGCCCCCTGGCATTAAATTCCTAAAACTTCTTATAAACACATATTTTTCATTCATGCAATATCAGCTATTAATTTGTGCCACTTTTGCTGTCAATAAAGAGAAAATTCACCAAAGACAGCTGGAATTACAAGCACCTTTATTGTTTACTTTATAAGAAGCCTGGAGGTTGTTAGTCCTAGAGGTGCTTCTGTGGCTTGAGGAAACATTGACTCTTTCCATCTTTCTATTCTATTGGCTTTATTCTTGTTGGCTGTTACCTTGTGATGCCAAAATGGCTACTGAAGGTACAAAAAATGTCCTCAAATCACAGGATCCCAGGCAGGAAGGACAAGGTAAAGGCAAAAAGGCTCTTGCACAACTTATGCCTTTTTGAGGGGATGAAAATCTTTCTTAAAAGCAATTAGATTACTGGTCAAAAGTAATCCTTGCTTTCCCCTCAAACTGTCATTGGCAAAGAGGCATGGCCACACTGTCACTCAAACAAAGGGACGTTCTGTTCACAAGGAAAAAAAATAATGCTATTGGACGGGTCATAATGTATGCCACATTTTCTCTTGTGACAGAAAAATTTGCAAAGGGGAGTTTTACCATAAAGCCCTCTACTAAATATATATCCATTGGTGATTGATCTCTAGACAATCCTACATCTAATAAAATCCATGACTTGCTTAAATGATGAATGTTCATGTTCATCAAATCCATGTATAAGACAAGATGGTACAGAATTCATCATTTGTACAAGATGGCTAGAAAGAGAAATAAGAATCCAATAAACAATCTGAGTGTCAAGTCATCAATGTGACTTTCAAAAATAAATTCTGTTTTACACATAAGTTTTAAAGTGAACACCTACATTGACTAAGCTTTTCCTTTGAAAAGACCACTCTTATCTCAAAAAAAAAAAACTTTTTAAAACAGAGAATGAATAAAGAACCAATATTTTGAGGACCTACTAGAGCTAGTTACTATGTTTGATTTTTAGCATGTGGTACTCTTAATCCTTACCATAAACCAATGAGCTCTCTCTTTTTATAAAGCTGACTTAAAGTAAACACAGCTAAACAAGGCTGAGTCTGTTAACTTACCAGGCAAGCAATCACATGCCTGTGAAGGAATTTGTTGAATAGTTTGTTCATTCAGAAAGAAAACTCCCAGTTTTGAGTTCTAAAAAAGTAGGCATTCGTGATAGCTATGGTAATTAAGTGTGAAAGCCAGCACTCTATATAGGAGTGAATAGGTCCATATGTTTGTACATGGTTGGTTGTAACAAGATCCATTGTTGATGAATCAGAAAAGTCTTCAGTTAGGTCTAGTAAGGGTCTTTCCTCTTTCTCTCTAAAAGCTTGTGATCTTTTATCAGCTCCAGCTTGCCACCAGTTAGAACTAGTGGCAATGAAACACAGCGGCCAGCTTTGTATTTCCCAGACAAGTACTGTTACGGTTGGAAATTTTTCAATTTATAGCTCAAACACAATAAAAGTTTATTTCTCACTCAAACAATTCAGGGCAGTTTCCCACGAGGCAATTGGGTGGTGTCTCTACAGTCATTCAGGGACGCAGGCAGACAGAGACCATACAATCTTCAATATGTGGTTTCTAAAATTTCCCAGGGCATTGGCCAGGGGAAAAAAAGCTGGGAAGATCTTTTATGAAAGATATTGGGGAACCAGGTCTGTGAGTGGCACATATCACTTCCACCTACATTTAACTGGATAAACCTTGTCACATGGCCATACCTCACTCCAGGATCTGAATGGCTAAAAAATGTCAACTTCCTCATGGTTTCTGTGATCAAACAGTGTTAAACAGAAATGGTCAGTTAATCAGGCTTCCTGCCACAGAATGATTGGCTTTTAATTTGCTAAGGAACCCTGTGATTTTTCCCATGGGATATAAGAATTTGTATACAGAAAGACCAAGAATGGAATGTAAGTCAAGCTATGTGGTAAGAATGACTGATAATCTTTTTTTTTTTTTTTAAAAAAAGAAGTAAATCCTTTAACACTATTCATTCATCTTTCTCTTCTTTAACATTTTCTGGGCACATCTAGATGAATAAGAAAAGGTGCCTTCACTCTCAAAGATCACAGAAGCAAACAGAGGTGTGTCTTGGAAATATGAAGGAAAGGCCTATATTCCAGACAAGCCCCAAGGCTGTGGGGTCAGAGAAAGTTTCTTCAAGCAGGTAAGACTCATTACAAAAATTAATAGCGTATATCATTTTACTTGCTTCCTGCATTAAAATTTTCCTTCAAAATCTAATCAAAAATGTTTTTAAAACTCTGATTTTACATGGCTTTTATTAATATTTTCCTTCTCAGATTTTTAAACAACTTAAAAAAAATAAATAGATAGTAAGACTACTTTAATTTTTTCCCTCTGATTGTGGAAAAGGTTTCTGTGATTTTTCCCTCTGAGAGTTTCAAAGCCTGAACTTCTTGATAGTTAATTAAAACAGGTCATTTAGCCACTGGCCCCTAATCATATAAATTATAACGCAGAGACAAAGTGATGGTCATATTCCATTAATAATTGAGCTAAATGTCAATATTGTGCTTTTGCCTCGAAAATGATGAGAAAATATTTACTAGGGGGGAAATAGGCACTATTTTGACCCTTAAGTAAGGATGGAGCTACTAAAAAATTAGTCAGAAGGATTTTACACTGGATTTCTCTCAAGTGCTAGGCTAGGTTCTGAAATCCAGAGATACATTTCAAACAATTGCTACACTATGTAATTTTGCACTCACCCATTTTAAAAGTTGAAGGTGTATCAGAAAGCATTTTTAATCTCCTTTATTTTTATCAAACATCGCCAACTTTGAACAATGCTTCGTTATGCTCTGGGAGGCTGCTGCAAATGAACCTGTACAAGTTTTCTGTGCTTCTGTTCTAATGTAGAGGATGGGGTATAGACAAGATAACATTGGCCATGAGCTTTAGAATTACTGAAGCTGAACTGATGGAAAGTGGTGGAATCACCATATTATACTGCCTGACTGTCTTTGCTTGTGCTGCTGTAACAGTATACCACAGACTGGGTAATTTATAAAGAACAGAAATTTATTTTTCACAGTTCTGGAGGCTGAAAGTCCAAGGTCAAAGCACCAGCATTTGGTGTCTAGTGAGGGCTGCTCTCTGCTTCCACGATGGTGCCTCATTGCTGCATTCTTCAGAGAGCAGAAACGCTGAGTTTTCATATGAGAGAAGGTAGAAGAGCAAGAGGAATGAATTCCTTACATGAAGCCATTTTATAAGGGCACCAGTTCTATCCTAAGGGAAAAGCTCTCATGGCCTAATCACCTTTTAAAAGCCCCACCTGTTAATACTGTCATATTGGCAAACCTGAATTTTGGAAGAGAACTATTCAAACCGTAACACTTGTTTTATATATATTTAAATTGTTCTTTAATAAACTATTTTACTTAAAAATTAGTGTCCACGCTGGGTACAGTGGCTCATGCCTGTAATCCCAGCACTTTGGGAAGCCAAGGTGGGTGGATCACCTGAGGTCAGGAGTTTGAGACCAGCCTGGCCAACATGGTGAAACGCCTTCTCTACTAAAAATACAAAAATTAGCCAGGCATGGTGGTGCGCGCCTGTAATCCCAGCTACTGGGGAGGCTGAGGTAGGAGAATCGCTTGAACCCAGGAGGCAGAGGTTGCAGTGAGCTGAGATCGTGCCCCTGCACTCCAGCCTGAGAGACAAGTGAGACTCCATCTCAAAAATAATAGTAATAATAATTAGTGTTCAATGGTCTTACCTGCCTAATCAGTTCTACTGGTAATTTCTTGAAAGATAAGACAATGTTTTAGAAGTTATATTTTTTTACCAAGTTGGTAAATGCTGCCAAATATTTTCCCCTAAAATTTGCACAATGTAACTACAAAATGATGAAACAGTTCATTGCTTTCAGTTTTGAGGCTCCATTCCTTTACTGATGAGTCTTTACCAATAAGCCATTCACCCTTCATGAAGAAAAATTCATTTCTAAATACTAGCAAAAAATTTTGATCTAATAACCTGAATTCATATTTTATGTCATAAAATAAATGAAAAATTTCTCAATCTTTAATAAGCCAGTTCAAATATTGTATGCCTATGTAAAAAAAAAAATGGCTGGTGAGCGATTAATAAAGCTTTGCCGAATGAATAATGAATGACTTAAAACTGTGTCTTGGGAGAAAAGAGAGAAATTTCTACCAGTGCTTGATATATTTGATTGAGCCATATGAAGTCTGAAAGGATGTAATTTAAATGAAGAAAAATACACATAACTCTTCTAATTCACTTTTTTTTGCTGCTGGTAAATGTTTAACCAGCTCTAAAAAAAAACATACACAAGTATAATTGCATAGTTTATTTCAAATTCGGATAAAAAAATGTAGCAGACAATTTGCAAATAATAAGTTGTACAATTTTTAACAAATTTATATAATCATTTGATTTTTAAATAACATTTTTATTTTTTGCCAGAATCTTGATTCTTTAGCTAGTCTATATTTGTAATTCAACCATGAATTGAAAACAAATCGTATTACAAATAAGTAGTTGATTAGTACTTATTTCAGCAAAGAAGTCACTCATTGTCAGTGAATGAGTATATTTCTGACAAATATATTGATGGATGGATATTTTTTATTTTTGTTAAAGAGTGAGAAGAAACAACAAAAACAGATGTTAGAACTTCACTCGTTTCATTAATGGCACCATCAACTTCTTTGCCCAGTTGAATTATAGTTTTTAATAACTGAAATAATGTTTTTCCAATTTTTGTGCTTTTCACAAAACAGTGGATACAGACACAATATACTTTTGAGTTTAATCCTTATTAGTAACACTTTTTGTCATCACATTCTTAAGTCTAGGCAATCAATAAAACAATAAGTCAAGCCCTGATTTGTAGTTTTGTCAGTTTCCATAGTGTAAATATTGCGACCATGGCTGATTTTAAGCTACCAACATGGCATCACTGAAAATGAAGTTGGGAAGAGATGCACAGTAGCACACCATCACATGGTATTTTCATCATACAGATACAACAAATGTAACTAATTTCAAAAGTATAGGTAACAAAAGATGTAGTAAAATAATTAGGAATGGATATATTTTGAGTATATACTACCTTTGTTTTATTATAATTTATTTAACTGTTGACACATATATTTTTTAACAATGGCTGTGTTTCATAACTGGCTCACAAAATTCCTAAAAATTAAACAGCCACCTTTTAAACTGTGAGCCAGTACAGGTTAGCTCAAGAACACCACTTCTGCTCTCTTGTGTGAGCTGTTATATGAAATTATCTCGTGTGTGTGTCGGGGTGGGGGGAGTGTGATAAAACTATATTCTTGCTATGCCACTCTCCTTTCGTCTGAAAATATGCAAAATTGTGCTTACACGTAGTATTTCCTCAAACTTAAATGAGCTCTATCACCTCCCAGTTTGAAATTTTTGTTAAACTTCAAGGCCTCCCAGTTTGAATACCACCACCTCCCTGGAGGCTTTCTTGATTTTCTTTTCACAATTAATACGTTTTTCATTCCTCTGAGATACCAATGCACTTTATACATCCTCTACCTAAAATGTTCTTAATTCTACAGGTATTATCACCTTTCCACCTTATGCTTCACAGCAGGCACGCAACACACGTTATGGACTCAATATTTTTCTACGTACTTGAAAACATAAGATACAACAAATATTAATTAATAAGGTAACTTCCACAAGGACAAACCTTTATGCCATGTAAGAGAAGCCCAATTTTTCCCTCCATCATTTTGGTGAGTGAGTACTCACACACATGGGAGAATGCCTCCAAAGTTCTATAATTTGGAAGAATTAATGAAAATGTCACTTTTATATGACAAGACAGCACATGAACACTGGACCCCAATACAAACATGACTCAAGTTCCATCTAATCAAAGGAAATTGGGCAGCAGCTTGTGGCTAAAATAACACACATGCCCAGCTAGGACATTCTCTATAGAGTCACACAGCAGCTTAGGCCATAGTGGAAGAAGTTCTTTCAGTATCAGAAGTTAGGAGGCTTAAATCTCAGTCTTGTTTCAACAATGCATTGATTGAGCAAGGTCTCCTAGTACTTCTGAGGCTTGGTGTTTATATCTATAAAGTAATGTGGCTGAATGAGATGGCCTCGAAAAGAGAACCACCTAGCCCCAATTGTCTATAATTTTAAAACTCAGTCATGTGCAGCTAGGCAATGCAAAGACTGCTGTCTCCAGTGTCCTATAAATCCAATTTTTACACCAAATTATCAAAAGGTAGGCAGGAGTAATTATTTTCTCACTCCCTAATTCTAGATTGTTCTATAAAGGGAATCATGAACTTTGGAACTATGTGGAGAAATATGTAATCAATATTACTTATAATATATAGCTGCAATGTGGTGGAATAATTTTAGAGCTCTATTTTAAACACATTATTCTTTTGAAATACTGAACTGTTCTGGAAAGAAAATATAGTTTTTCAATTAGAAAAACTTTCTTCTATAAACAAAGATTTTTTGTAACTATGGGCTCTGCATCAGAGTGTTGGCTGCTATGGAGACCGAAGGACATAAATATCAGGTAAACTCTAAATCATCTGGTAATCTCTGTTGGGAAGAATATTTTTCTTTTCTTCAGAAAAAAATAATTTTATAAGTTCAACGGTAGAGAAAGGAAGACAAAATTTATAAAGCTGAGGCTAGTATGTCCCTATGGGAGTCATGGAGTATGATAAATAGAGCCTAAGTCTGTTGTTCCAGTTGTTTGTAATAACCAGCAAAGTAAGAAGGTAGCTGTTACAGAAGTAAGTGGCATCACTTGGAAAAGCAGGTAGGAGTTCTTTGATGCTACACTGACCTCACCCACAAAAATAATTGGTCCCATGGAACCTGAAAGAACTAAGGAGGTGAAAATCCATTCAAAAAACAATTTGGGCCTCCTTCTACGTCCTAGGTGCCACGCAACCCAGGCCTTCTTCACAGGCCCCTCTACACGAGCTGCTCAGCCTCTATGCAGCCCAAAGAGAAATAAAGTTCTGAATTTTCTATCCCATTCAGATATCTCAAAAGAACTGATAGCCTTGATTGAAAAGGTTGTTATCTCAACCCAAGAGGATGGGACGACAGAAAAGGCGACAGATAACATTTTTTATTTACACTTTCTTAAAATCATTGGGTTTTGACCTCAAACTGGAATTCCCACATCTTGCATCTCAATTACATGTCTGTTGTCACTTAGCATTCCTTAAATATGTATCTGGCAAGAGCCTCAAGTTCATTAATACACATCCAGGGAATACCTACAACATACAGGACACTCTGTTAGCTTCTTTGGGTATAAAAGAATCAAATAAACATTGATTCTGCCCCACAGTGAGCTTATATACTACTGCAGTAGAGATAAAAACATGTCCATAAATATAATACAAAATGCTGTTTTATAATGAAAATGAATGCCAAGTATATAGGAGTTCTTTTGTGGAGGAGTTAAATTTCAGCTGAGCAGATAGGGAAATGAAATAATGAGGTAATGAAAAAGTTGGAATTAAAGTGGATTATAAAAATCAAACAATTGTGGAAGGAGAGAACAGGTACCTTAGACTGATTAGTTTTACTAGAGTAGAAGATGTAAAATGGGAGTGACAGGCTATAGGATGTAGGTTCTTGGGGGGATTTATGGCTAATAAAATTAGTTATGGTATGTCCAAAATCTTTATTTAAAAACTCTGGAAGATATCCAATAAAGAGATAAAAAATCTTGGAATAAAATTATTAGTTGAGTGCTTAAAATACAGTTTTGGATGTAAGCTATATGGGGATGAGAATCGACATAATGAGATGGCCAAGAGACAGACCCCAGGGTGAGTGAAACAAAAAGAGAAATGAGGATGCAGTGAAGGACTACTTAGATTTTATATATATATATATATATATATATATATATATATATATATATCTGGGTATGTTTTAGTAGATTCAAATCATGAACCTAAAAGAATCATAACAAAACTATGAATTCTTGAATGCAGTCACTGTGATAAATACCTTTATAAATTATCTTATTTTGATGGCCAAATAGGAACAGCTCCAGTCTACAGCTCCCAGCGTGAGTGACACAGAAGACGGGTGATTTCTGCATTTTCAACTGAGACTTAACTGTGCCTCTCTTTGAAGAGGGTAGTGGTTCTCCCAGCATGCAGCTGGAGATCTGAGAACAGGCAGACTGCCTCCTCAAGTGGGTCCCTCACCCCCGAGTAGCCTAAATGGGAGGCACCCCCCAGTAGGGGCAGACTGACACCTCACAAGGCCGGGTACTCCTCTGAGACAAAACTTCCAGAGGAACGATCAGGCAGCAGCATCTGCAGCCACCACTGCTGATACCCAGGCAAACAGGGTCTGGAGTGGACCTCTAGCAAACTCCAACAGACCTGCAGCTGAGGGTCCTGTCTGTTAGAAGGAAAACTAACAAACAGCAAGGACATCCACAGCAAAAACCCATCTGTATGTCACCATCATCAAAGACCAAAGGTAGATAAAACCACAAGGATGGGAAAAAAACAGAGCAGAAAAACCAGAAACTATAAAAATCAGAGCACCTCTCCTCCTCCAAAGGAATGCAGCTTCTCACCAGCAATGGAACAAAGATGGATGGAGAATAATTTTGACGAGTTGAGAGAAGAAGGCTTCAGATGATCAAACTACTCAGAGCTACAGGAGGAAATTCAAACCATTGGCAAAGAAGTTAAAGGCTCTGAAAAAAAATTAGACGAATGTATAACTAGAATTACCAATGCAGAGAAGACTTAAAGGAGCTGATGGAGTTGAAAGCCAAGGTTCGAGAACTACGTGAAGAATGCAGAAGCCTCAGGAGCCGATGCGATGAACTGGAAGAAAGAGTATCAGTGATGGAAGACGAAATGAATGAAATGAAGCGAGAAGAGAAGTTTAGAGAAAAAAAATAAAAAGAAATGAACAAGCCTCCAAGCAATATGGGACTATGTGAAAAGACCAAACCTACGTCTGATTGGCGTACCTGAAAGTGACGGGGAGAATGGAACCAAGTTGGAAAACACTCTGCAGGATATTATCCAGGAGAACTTCCCCAATCTAGCAAGGCAGGCCAACATTCAGATTCAGGAAATACAGAGAACGCCACAAGATACTCCTGGAGAAGAGCAACTCCAAGACACATAATTGTCAGATTCACCAAAGTTGAAATGAAGGAAAAAATGTTAAGGGCAGCCAGAGAGAAAGGACGGGTTACCCACAAAAGGAAGCCCATCAGACTAACAGCTGATCTCTTAGCAGAAACTCTACAAGCCAGAAGAGACTGGGGGCCAATATTCAACATTCTTAAAGAAAAGAATTTTCAACCCAGAATTTCATATCCAGCCAAACTAAGCTTCATAACTGAAGGAGAAATAAAATCCTTTACAGACAAGCAAATGCTGAGTGATTTTGTCACCACCAGGCCTGCCCTAAAAGATCTCCTGAAGGCAGCACTAAACATGGAAAGGAACAACTGGTATTAGCCACTGCAAAAACATGCCAAATTGTAAAGACCATCGAGGCTAGGAAGAAACTGCATCAACTAATAAGCAAAGTAAGCAGCTAACATCATAATGACAGGATCAAATTCACACATAACAATATTAGCTTTAAATGTAAATGGGCTAACTGCTCCAATTAAAAGACACAGACAGGCAAATTGGATAAAGAGTCAAGACCCATCAGTGTGCTGTATTCAGGAAACCCATCTCACATGCAGAGACACACATAGGCTCAAAATAAAGGGATGGAGGAAGATCTACCAAGCAAATAGAAAACAAAAAAAGGCAAGAGTTGCAATCCTAGTCTCAGATAAAGCAGACTTTAAGCCAACAAAGATCAAAAGAGACAAAGAAGGCCATTACATAATGGTAAAGGGATCAATTCAACAAGAAGAGCTAACTGTCCTAAATATATATGCACCCAATACAGGAGCACCCAGATTCATAAAGCAAGCCCTCAGTGACCTATTAAGAGACTTAGACTCCCACACAATAATAATGGTAGAGTTTAACACCCCACTGTCAACATTAGACAGATCAACGGGACAGAAAGTTAACAAGCATACCCAGGAATTGAACTCAGCTCTACACCAAGCAGACCTAATAGACATCTACAGAACTCTCCACCCCAAATCAACAGAATATACATTCTTTTCAACACCACACCACACTTATTCCAAAATTGACCACATAGTTGGAAGTAAAACACTCCTCAGCAATTGTAAAAGAACAGAAATTATAACAAACTGTCTCTCAGACCACAGGGCAATCAAACTAGAACTCAGGATTAAGAAACTCACTCAAAACCGCTCAACTACATGGAAACTGAACAAACTGCTCCTGAATGACTACTGGGTAAATAATGAAATGAAGGCAGAAATAAAGATGTTCTTTGAAACCAATGAGAACAAAGACACAACATACCAGAATCTCTGGGACACATTCAAAGCAGTGTGTAGAGGCAAATTTATAGCACTAAATGCCCACAAGAGAAAGCAGGAAAGATCTAAAATTGACACCCTAACATCACAATTAAAAGAACTAGAAAAGCAAGAGCAAACACATTCAAAAGCTAGCAGAAGACAAGAAATTACTAAGATCAGAGCAGAACTGAAGGAAATAGAGACACAAAAAAACCCTTCAAAAAATCAACGAATCCAGGAGCTGATTTTTTGAAAAGATCAACAAAATTGATAGACCGCTAGCAAGACTAATAAAGAAGAAAAGAGAGAAGAATCAAATAAACGCAATAAAAAATGATAAAGGGGATATCACCACCAATCCCACAGAAATACAAACTACCATCAGAGAATACTATAAACACCTCTATGCACATAAACTAGAAAATCTAGAAGAAATGGATAAATTCCTGGACACCTACATCCTGCAAGACTAAACCAGGAAGAAGTTGAATCTCTGAATAGACCAATAACAGGCTCTGAAATTGAGGCAATAATTGATAGCTTACCAACAAAAAGAGTCCAGGACCAGATGGATTCACAGCCGAATTCTACCAGAGGTACAAGGAGGAACTGGTACCATTCCTTCTGAAACTATTCCAATCAATAGAAAAAGAGGGAATCCTCCCTAACTCATTTTATCAGGCCAGCATCATCCTGATACCAAAGCCTGGCAGAGACACAACAAAAAAAAGAGAATTTTAGACCAATATCCTTGATGAACATTGATGTAAAAATCCTCAATAAAATACTGGCAAATGAATCCGCAGCACATCAAAAAGCTTATCCACCATGATCAAGTGGGCTTCATCCCTGGGATGCAAGGCTGGTTCAACATACGCAAATCAATAAATGTAATTCAGCATATAAACAGAAACAAAGACAAAAACCACATGATTATCTCAATAGATGCAGAAAAGGCCTCTGACAAAATTCAACAACGCTTCATGCTAAAAACGCTCAATAAATTAGGTATTGATGGGACGTATCTCAAAATAATAAGAGCTATCTATGACAAACCCACAGCCAATATCATACTGAATGGGCAAAAACTGGAAGCATTCCCTTCGAAAACTGGCACAAGACAGGGATGCCCTCTCTCACCACTCCTATTCAACATAGTGTTGGAAGTTCTGGCCAGAGCAATCAGGCAGGAGAAGGAAATAAAGGGTATTCAATTAGGAAAACAGGAAGTCAAATTGTCCCTGTTTGCAGGTGACATGATTGTATATCTAGAAAACCCCATCGTCTCAGCCCAAAATCTCCTCAAGCTGATAAGCAACTTCAGCAAAGTCTCAGGATACAAAATCAGTGTACAAAAATCACAAGCATTCTTATACACCAATAACAGACAGAGAACCAAATCATGAGTAAACTCCCATTCACAATTGCTTCAAAGAGAATAAAATACCTAGGAATCCAACTTACAAGGGACGTGAAGGACCTCTTCAAGGAGAACTACAAACCACTGCTCAATGAAATAAAAGAAGATACAAACAAATGGAAGAACATTCCATGCTCATGCGTAGGAAGAATCAATATCGTGAAAATGGCCATACTGCCCAAGGTAATTTATAGATTCAATGCCATCCCCATCAAGCTAACAATGACTTTCCTCACAGAATTGGAAAAAAACTACTTTAAAGTTCATATGGAACCAAAAAAGAGCCCACATAACCAAGTCAATCATAAGCCAAAAGAAAAAGCTGGAGGCATCATTCTACCTGACTTCAAACTATACTACAAGGCTACAGTCACCAAAACAGCATGGTACTGGTACCAAAACAGCATGGTACTGGTACCAAAACAGAGATATAGACCAATGGAACAGAACAGAGCCCTCAGAAATAACGCCGCACATGTACAACTATCTGATCTTTGACAAACCTGACAAAAACAAGCAATGGGGAAAGGATTCCCTATTTAATAAATGGTGCTGAGAAAACTGGCTAGCCATATGTAGAAAGCTGAAACTGGATCCCTTCCTTACACCTTATACAAAAATTAATTTGAGATGGATTAAAGACTTTCATGTTAGACCTAAAACCATAAAAACCCTAGAAGAAAACCTAGGCAATACCATTCAGGACATAGGCATGGGCAAGGACTTCATGTCTAAAACACCAAAAGCAATGGCAACAAAAGCCAAAATTGACAAATGGGATCTAATTAAACTAAAGAGCTTCTGCACAGCAAAAGAAACTACCATCAGAGTGAACAGGCAACCTACAGACAGAATGGGAGAAAATTTTCACAATCTACTCATCTGACAAAAGGCTAATATCCAGAATCTACAATGAACTCAAACAAATTTACAAGAAAAAAATAAACAACCCCATCAAAAAGTGGGCAAAGGATATGAACAGACACTTCTCAAAAGAAGACATTTATGGAGCCAAAAAACACATGAAAAAATGCTCATCATCACTGGCCATCAGAGAAATGCAAATCAAAACCACAATGAGATACCATCTCACACCAGTTAGAATGGCCATCATTAAAAAGGCAGGAAACAACAGGTGTTGGAGAGGATGTGGAGAAATAGGAACACTTTTACACTGTTGGTGGGACTGTAAACTAGTTCAACCATGTGGAAGTCAGTGTGGCGATTCCTCAGGGATCTAGAACTAGAAATACCATTTGACCCAGCCATCCCATTACTGGGTATATACCCAAAGGATTATAAATCATGCTGCTATAAAGACACATGCACATGTATGTTTATTGTGGCACTATTCACAATAGCAAAGACTTGGAACCAACCCAAATGTCCAACAACACTAGACTGGATTAAGAAAATGTGGCACATATACACCATGGAATACTATGCAGCCATAAAAAATGATGAGTTCATGTCCTTTGTAGGGACACGGATGAAGCTGGAAACCATCATTCTCAGCAAACTATCACAAGGACAATAAACCAAACACCGCATGTTCTCACTCATAGGTGGGAATTGAACAATGAGAACACATGGACACAGGAAGGGGAACATCACACACCGGGGACTGTTGTGGGGTGGGGGGAGGGGGGAGGGATAGCATTAGGAGATATACCTAATGCTATATGACGAGTTAATGGGTGCAGCACACCAACATGGCACATCTATACATATGTAACAAACCTGCACGTTGTGCACATGTACCCTAAAACTTAAAGTATAATAATAATAATAAAGAAAGATAAAAAGAAATCATTGTTTCCTATGGGGTGGATGACACAGAGCTTTTGCATTTTAATGATATTTTCTTTAAGAGTTTCCTGCTGATTTCCAGTGATTGTTAGAAATATCAGTCTAAAATAGAAAATGGTGGCTGTGAAAATAAACCTTGCTTTCTTCAATTTCAAGATATTTTAGGAACAAAGATACAGGTTCTTTTTTTACTTGTAAGAACAAAATCCTTCTGCTCCGTAGGATGATTGACAGCCTTTCTTCTACCATATGGGCTTTATTTTATGCAGCAGCATGAAACTACAATTGTGAGGTCTGGTTTTCTACTTTTTATTTATTTTCTTCTTTCTTTCTTTGGGGAAAAAAAAAAAACACATGCTGATTCTTAGTCAGAGATTGAATTTCTACTTGCGTTCCCCGCTACTCCTTGGAGAGCAGGTTTTTTATTTCCTTTAAGGGATGTAATGGATTTCTATTATCTAGAGCCATATTATCAAGCAGTATAGCACAGCACACACAGATGGGGTTTTAGACATATTAAAAAAATAGAAGAACAAACAAAAAAGTTAAAAGTCAATTAAACTCTGCAATGAAAATATCATAGATCACAAAAGCAGTCTGGTCTTATTTTGTTATGCATCTTGATATTTCAGGGTTTAGAAAGTGACTTTTAGTGACCAACATAGGCCAAAAGAAAAGTATACTCTGGCACAAGGGATTGAAAAGAGCAGTTATCAGTAAGCAATGGATTTTTTTTAAATTAGGTTTTTAATCAACCCAAGTGAAGTCCTTCAATTGAACAAAGAAAATATTCACTTAAAAGTCTTGACCAGGCCAGGTGCGGTGGCTCATGCCTGTAATCCCAGCACTTTGGGAGGCCGAGGGAGGTGGATCACCTGAGGTCAGGAGTTCGAGACCAGCCTGGCCAACATAGTGAAATCCCATCTCTACTATAAATACAAAAATTAGCCAGACATGGTGGCAGGTGCCTGTAATCCCAGCTACTTTGGAGGCTGAGGCAAGAGAATCACCTGAACCCAGAAGGCAGAGGTTGCAGTTGAGCCGAGATTTCCCCATTGCACTCCAGCCCTGGCGACAGAGCGAGGCTCCATCTCAAAAAACAAACAGACAAAAAGAGTCTTGACCAAGGAAAACATCCAGCGAGCATAAGAAAGAATTTAAGGGACTAACACATTATTGAGAAGATGTTACTTATATGCTGACAAAACTGAAGGACAATCAAAGACTAAAATACTAAATCGAACACAGTCAAACCTCAAAATTCCTGGGATGTGCAAACATTTCTGGAATATATGACAACGGATGGACCGACATGGGCACTGAAAGCACCGCACCTTGCTATAGGCACAAAGTTGGAGAATGCGACCAATTATAAAGTTCCACACAATTAAAGCTGAAAGATCCCATCTTAGTAACACGTAGGAAGTACTAAGGCCTTTGCAAGTCTCTAGTGTTCTCTTGTTCTCCTCAGCAACTCTCTAGCTATTGCCCTAATTCCCCAGCTTGATTCACAAGCAAGACCTGCACGTTTCATCTCTACTCCACTTCTCTTCAAGACTCAGTTCATCATTGTACCCTAACAACCTCCACCCTCTCTCTTCTATGCTGCCTCTTGCTGGCCAAATCCAACAACCATATTTCAGCCCTTCTCTTTCTTGACATTTTTGTTCATTTGAGATTTTTAGACATTATGTCCTTGAAATTGAGTTTTCCTCCAAACAGTTGCTCTTTCACTGGCCCCTTGGACAAGGAATCATTTTTACTTTTAAATCTTATTATTTTAGAAATACACTTTACTAGGCTATAGCTGCCATCAGTAGTGATTCCTCTGATAGATCTGGGCAAAGTAAGTTGAAAATCTTCTGGAAAAGATTCACCATTTTAGACGCCATTAAGTACATTCTTGATTCCTGGGAAGAGGTCAAAATAGCAACATGAACACAAGCTTGGAAAAAGTTCATTCCAACCCTTATGCATGATTTTGAGGGCTTCAAGACTTCAGTAAAGAAAAGAACTGCAGATGTGGTGAAATAGCAAGAGAACTAGAATTAGAAGTGGAGCCTGGAGATGTGACTGCTGAAATTTCATGATCAAACTTTAACAGATGAGGAGTTGCTTCTTATGGATGAGCAAAGAAAGTGGTTTCTTGATATGGAATCTACTCCTTGTGAAGACACTGAACATCACTGAAATCACAACGAAAGGGTTAGATTACATAAACTTCATCGATAAAGCAGTGGCAGGCTTTGAGAGGACTGACTCAGATTTTGAAAGAAGTTCCACTGTAGGCAAAATGCTATGAAACAGCATCACATGCTACAGAGAAATCTTTTGTTAAAGGAAAAGTCAATTGATGAGGCAAACTTCATTATTGTCTTATTTTAAGAAGTTGCCACAGTCACCCCCACCTTCAGCAATCACCACCCTGATCAGTCAACGGCCATCAACATTGATGCAAGAGCTTCCACAACCAAAAAGATTACAATTCACTGAGGGCTCAGATGATTGGTAGCATTTTTAGCAATGAAGTATTTTAAATTAACAGTTTACTATTTTAGATATAATAGTATTGCACGCTTAATAGACTAGTGTAGTCTATTACACTATACCATTAATAGTAATACTAATAAGTTCATGCTATTGCACACTTAATAGACTAGTGTTGTAGGTGTGCATAATGCTATTAACTAGTCTATTACACTATACTATTAATAGGTGAATGTAAACATAAGTTTTGTATGCACTGGGAAAACTAAAAAACTTTGTGTGACTCAGTTTATTGTGATATTCGCTTTATTGCAACGGTCTGGAACCAACCCCATGATATCTCCAAGTTATGCCTGTCTAGCAGTTATCACAATTTGTATTTATTGTATTTGTGTGCTAGCTATAGTGCTTAGCTATTTCTTGTGTACTATCTGCCTGCAAGTTTCGTGAGCTTGGAGAACAATTTGTATTCCCAGGAACAAGCACAAGGCCTGGCATACCAAAGAAAAATGTTTGTGTTTGTTGAAAGAATGAATAGGAGCCATTTGCAGATGACTCCCCAGTACATAATCCTAATCTGACTTCTTCTCTGAGCTATCAAATTCACCAAACTGGCTCTGAGGTTTTAAGAAAATTCTGGATAATGGTGAATGGACACCAACTCTACAGCATTACCTGTCATATACTGAAGAATCTCTTCTTCCAGTTATGCAGCACCTGGCTAAGAATATAGTCATGGTAAATCAAGGACTTACAAAGCACATGACTGTCAAGAACAAGTATGCCACATCGAAGCATGCTAAGATCAGCACTCTACCACAGCTGAATTCTGCACTAGTTCAAGATTTAGCCAAGGCTGTGGCAAAGGTGTAACTTGTAAACTTGAGTTGGAGTACTATATTTACAAATAAAATTGGCACCATGTGCCATCTGTACATATTACTGTTGCATTTACTTTTAATAAAGCTTGTGGCCCCTTAAAAAAAAAAAAAAAAAAAAAAAAAAAATTTCCCACAGATACTCAAACTCAATGTATGGAAAAAGAACTCCCAGCATTGGTTTGGAAGCCAGCATTGCCTCCTCACTTCCTGTTTCAGTGGCCGAAAAGATCATTCAGCTGGTCTTCCAAATCAGAAAAATAAATGTCACTCGAAATCCCTTTGTCTTCAGTATCTATATCCCAGTGGTACCAAATCTTGTCGACTCTTCTCCTAAATGCCCCTCAGCTTTATCATTGTTGCCTTTCAGCTTCTCAATTTTTATTTCAAAATCTTCAAATGACTCTTCTTGACTCTATCCTCTCTCCTCCAATCTATTCTGCAAATTGTTCCCAAAATAATCCTTCTATATGGTCCCTTTCATCTCCCACGGGGATTGGAAACCAATGCAGTCTATGTTTACTTTGGCCCATACATTTGTTAAGTAAATTTGAATTTGTTTCCAACATTAAAATTTGGAATGTTTTGTGCATAAACCCATATTTCTAGCTCCACCTAAAAAATCCAAAGTTCTGGTGACACTGGACACAGATTTCCACATAGCAACAAGATGGAGCTGAATACCACCCACTTCCACCACCTAGTTCTTGTGGACTGGGAATGTCTGGAGCTGCATTTTATGACACGCCACCCAGCTCGCATTTCATTTGGGCTATATGACTGGATCCACTTGCCTGGAGGGAAAGCTGCAAACACCAAAACATGGCATATCAAGCCTTCTACACGTGATTCTGCCAGGTAGCCTTTTTGGAATCCTGCCCTTCTACACAGCCCCTCACTTTCCAATACCCATTCCCCTCTGGCCTCACACAGTATACTTTAGTCAGTTCAAAATATTCGCACTTTCCCAATCACACCACAATCTCCAGTTTTCCTCCAGTTACACATGCTATTCCCTCTATCAGGAATGCCCTCGAGCCCCTTTAAACTCCCCCTCCTGTATCCAAGGAGAAACAGAACTTGATGGGCCTAGAGGCTCAATTCCTCCCTTTTGGGAAGACTAGCAGAGAGCTGGCTCAGCAGGTGTCTTGACAACCCTCAGCCAAACAGGGGTTCTAGTAGCAGAGCATCTAGCAATCCTGCCCTAACAGGAAATGATGGGTAGCTAGATATGTGTATTTACAGTGTGCCTTCCACAGGGATACTTCCTTTACCTGGTGGATGGCCTAATGCCTAGCTGTCCAGCCCATGACTGGGGGTTCCTTCCCATGGGAAACTTAGTTATAATAGCAGACACCCTTTTGGGTCTTGTCTGACCCCTACCTGACCATGGCTCAAGCTGAGCCCAACCCTGTGTCTCCCCCATCCACACCCCATCCCTCATCACAGAGAAAAGCTAGCTAGGGCAGTCCCTCGTTCTTCAGATGGAAGGTGCAAATTTAATACACCACCCCAATAGGAGACAAGTTCAACGATTTGGCTTACAGTTCCCGGGTGAAGAGAACATAATGAGTCTGGAGGTCAGTTCTCTTTCCAGTTCATGTGAGGCAGGAATGAAGTCAGGCAAAGACAGTGAGTGAGTGAGAGAGAGAGAGAGAGGCAGCATATATAAAGGAAATATAAGGGAATAGATTGTGAGTCACTGTGAGTTAATGGGCAAACACCTAAAGGGGCCATTTAAATGGCAGGAAAGTTGGGAACCCCATCAGCTAGGCAGGAGAGATATCTCGAATTTCTTATCTCTGGCCACCCTTCTGGAGCCATGTGTGTTTGGTGTAAACTGGAAATGGTGTTAAGGGTGACAGACCCCTGCTTCTGATATGATAAAGTTAAATTAATATTCAAAGTGGAGGCAAAGGCAACATAAAATTATAAGAAGTCTCTATAGCAAGTCAGAGTTAGCTCAAAACAAATGGAACAGATGGGATGACACCAACAGCTAGGCTTTGGAGTTTCCCCCTTTCTAACGATGTCATTTCTGCACTCGTTGTTATATAGTCACAGGTATATCCTTCATTTCTCTGATCCTATACACATGTAGAGAGTTACATATCCTATAAATATGTAGGGCCCCTTTCAACTAAAACATTGACAATTGCGTATTCAGCCTAAAATTGGCTTAAGCTGTAGAACAATGAGAAAGCAGGGGATTGCATTGCTCTATTAATTTTCTGCGTGTAACTCTTCCCACAATATGCCCTTTAAAACATCTGCTCCATGCAGTGCTAGAGTGTATGTCACGCCTTCAATTTCCTGTCTAAGCCTTCCTTGGTTTATAGAGCCTTTCCTGACTTCCCCAGCAAGATTGAGATCTTTGTTCCTCCCCCAACTTCAGCACCTTGCTCATTCCATTAGAGTTAGCCCTAATACATAAAGGGTTTATCAACTCTATTGTAATTCCTCCTGTGAGTTTATATTTTATTCATCTTTCTAACACCACACCAGGTACAAAGTAAAAGCTCAATAAATATTCACATGAATTAGCTGAATAATATCAATGGGGTCATTCAGGTAGCTTTCTTATGGTACTTATTCATGAGACAAAGCAGTACATCTTCCCATCTAATTCAATAAGATCTGAAACAAATAATGTTAAGTTTCGTTGTTCTGCCTTCCTTAGAATCTTTTTTGTATTATTTTTTATATAACAATTTTATGGAATGGTTTTGAAAACTAATTTCAATAAGATGCCCATAAGGTGCTTACCGTAAGTAAGCTTATGGTATACTATACACCATAAGTAAATATATACCAGTACTCACTCAGCAACAAGTGAGTATTCGGAAAAATGTCAGTGTACCAGGGAAGCATCATTTGCCATGGTTGAAAACAAAGGTTTTGGAATTAAACAAGATTTCAACCCTGTAGCCAAAATAGCATGTCGCACAGCATAGGTACCGAATAAGTATCTGTTGAATGAATGAATGAATTAATAAGTGAATGAGCAATTCCTGGCCCTGCCTATTATTCCTGGGCTGTCTCCAAGCCCTTGAAATTGCAGCTCTCTCCACCTAAAACAATCTTCCCCACTTATTTGCCTAGTTCTGTCTCTTCTCTAGGTCTCTGTTCAAATGTTCTCTTATTGAGAGGCCTTCTCTGAAGTACCCAGATGAAAGGGAACCCTGGCACTTCCTTTTCCCCTTATCCTACCTTCCCTCTTCAATATGTGATCACCTATAATGCTACACAGTTAGTTGTCTTTTGGCTGCAACATTAGCTCAAGAGAGCAGAAACTTTGCTTTGTTTGCTTCTGCACATTCACCCGGAAAATGTCTGGATGACTGAATCTTGAAGAATCTTGGCCTATTGCCTCTTCCTCATTTGTAAAATAATGGGGTAGAAATGATATGTGAATGCTGTCCTAGATGAAACCTTATATGATCCCTTCCTCCCAATTTTTTGCCCACTGTATACACTAATAAACCTCCTTCTTTTATAAATACATTCAAATTCTGTGCTGCCAGGTAAAGTTGGTCATGTTGAAAAACTGTTTTTTTGTTCACGGTTACTTGGCACTGTCTAGATGGCAGCTAAGTGGTAATGAATCTGTATTTTTATAAAATTTAGAATGTTATAGTTGTGATGGCTCCAAAAGCTCACCTGGATCAACCGACTCATTTTACAGATACGAAATTTGAAGACCAGAGGGGCCAAGTGATTTAGTCAAGATTCCGCAAAGCTAGTGCCAGACTCTCCAGATTGGAGGGTCCTAATCAACACCTATTACAGTAAGCCATGGTTCTACTTTAATTAAAAGGTGGGCACCAGGACTCAAATACCTTCTAACCCTGAGTCCATTCCTTTTTCTACCATGAAGTCCTGCTCCTCCAGTCCTGCTAAGAGCCATGCGTATTAAACTTGCCCGGTGGAAACACAGTTCTATTCTTCCAGCAGCCAAATCTCTTCTGACAAGCTAAGGTGGAATTAGCGACAAGAGGGCACAGCCTGAACTCATTAAGGGTCTGAGCTCTTCAGAAGCAATGCTCTATCCCTCGTCATCTGTTCTGCAGAATTTGCTCCTGTGGTTTCATGGGGCACATAATTCTTGGCAAATCAAATTCCTTGAACCTCCTAAGGCTGCTGGACAGGAGCTTCAAGAATTACGAGTTTTCAGAGTCTGAAGATAGCTATTCAATTTAACCAACTGTAGCAACTGATTTAATTAGGTAGTCACTCTGGTTTAAGGCTCTGCACTTCTTCAGATGCTATTTAACGATTCTGTCTTCCGCTTGAATTTGACTCCAAATCCACCCTAATATCCATAGGCAGTTAGAATTAATCAATGCTTCCCGCTCAAACCCACTCCAAGTCCAAAAAAAAAAGAATGATAAATTTGTCTAGCTACAGTCACCAACGTTGTAGAGGACATCACTGCCCCCTGGTGGAAATACTAAAAACTGTTCTGGGAATGTTCCCAGAAAGATCAAAATCTTCAGAATGTTCCTCAGTTTATACAGAAAAAACTAACTTGTTAGTAATCTGCACATTGAAAGGTCATGACGTCCCAGTGACCATGTTATTATCCTACTCTCTTTTCCCCTCCTTAATTTCTCAATTCGTAGCTCCAGTTGCTTCAGGCATCTACAACGCATCATCAGATGGTCTCCCAGTGACACTGGAATACGAAATCTCCTCAGTGGATGTGCATTACCAAAACACCAGTGACCACTTCAAGACAAATCAAAAGGTTGTCTTCATGTAGCATAACGTTGTCTAAATTTAGGAGAGCTCTAGTTCATGCCGCTACTGAAAATCTGGCTTCTGTGCATACTTGGCAAATTTGCAAATCACCTCTTAATTCTTCCCCATTTTTTTTTTTTGTAGGTGGAGGAGGATTTCCCCAAATTTAGGGAAAAAAAGCGTAGATTTTTTTTCTGTTGAAAAAATTGAATGAGTGAGGTGAGTGAGCCTCAGGGCCTTTTATTTTCCCCTGCCAGTGTAAGACAGAGAAAACGGTGTAGGAGCTGCTGCCATAAAAAAAAAGCCTTCCCCAATGACTCCTGTTTACTCTTTGGAACTCCAAGAGTTTATTTTCTAAAACCATGGATGCTAATCCTGGATGCTCATCAAAATCATCTGAAAAGTTTGTCATTTTGTTCTTACTGCTATTGTGTCATATTATTGTTTGATACAGATTCCTAATTACTGAACTGTTATTTCAGAGAATGGGGAACCAAATTGTTTTCATGAATGAACGAAGTCTCTAAGTAAACCCTAATCGTCTTAGAACAATATTTCTTTCATAACTGACTTTATCCAAATTAATTCTTTTCTCTTTCCCAATTGCCACCACTTTCATTCATACACCAGCATCATCCATGAGCTATTGCAATGGGCGTAACATATTATGGCACATAGGAGATTGTCTTCCCATCCATCCTCAACACCACTTTCAGAGTCATATTTTTAGACACCACATAGATCCTATTATTTCCCTAAATAAAACCTTTCAATGGCTCTTCATTAAACATAAGATAAAATTCATATTCCTTAGCATGACATACAAAAGCTATGTTTCAATACCTACAACTAATATATCAATCAAAAAACGTTTTTTAAGTCTATGCTTCAACCATGACCAAAAACTTATAGTTCCCCCAAATATACCATACCATTTCAAGCCTCTTAACCTTTGCCTAAAGCCCTGCTTAGGCTGCTTTTTCCCCATCTCTACCCATTTCTACCCATTTCTGCAGGACATTTATGTTTCCAGACTCGCAATTTCCCTCTTTTTAAAGCACTTTCCTAACCTCTTTCTTCTTCCCACGTAGAACTGACCATAGCACTTTTAACACTTGACTGTATTTGCTAGTCTACCTCCCTCTGATAATTAGAATGGCCATAAGGGTGACAGAATTATGCCTGAATGATTTTTGTATCTAGAACAAATTACTGTTGAATGAATGAGTGAAGGAATGAATAAAAATGCCCAACACATACACAAATGCATATTTGACTCAGTTTACATTTCTCCATTGCCAAACTGATGGGAAAAAAAAGTGCAAACTCATATGATTGAGCAGACATGATTAAAAACTCAGCACCCAAGAGCCCTCTCAGACAGGTGAAATGAGTAGCTTCATCTGACAGGTCACAATAGCCCCACGCACAGCTGGGAGAAATCAGCTCACATTGAAGGAGCTTAGGTCCTGGAGTAGCCACTGGATTCTGTAAGAGCTTGATTCGCCCATACTATAATGTATATTTAATTATATTACTTAATAAATCATCAGATTTACTTTACTTGAATCATGATTTTACTCGCATGAGTACATCAACTTGATATGTAAGCCTATACTTCTCTAATACAAAATAGTTAAGAATCAAAACAAAATAAATGTTTTTGAGCACTCAATTTAATATAAGACAATAATAATAAATAAACATTGCCTTTCCAGGTTTTCAAACCCCTGGAAACATAACGCATCTATATTAACGTGCAACTACATACATGTATAATCATTATTATGTAAGTAGATTCAGTTTTCATCCTTTAGACAGTCTTTAGCAGTGTAGTATATGACAACAAATGAAAAGTGTATCAATCAAAGTTCCATAGTCCTCTCTCTGCATAAAGAAATATGAGGGAGGAAAATGAAAACTAAATAGACTGGCAGGCAGAAAATGCCGATGCTGTCCTTCATCCACATTTGAAATAGTTCTCTGGTCTCTCTCTTCCTAAAATAGCCTATGCAATAAGTCAAACAATTTCTTTCTTCTTTGGTAAAACTAGACCTAAATTTCAGTTTACAAAGAAAGAAAAGTGAAAATAGGGAAGGAAGGAAAGAAAGATGCCCAACTGCCTGACTTTGAATTAATTGCAATCCTTTTAATAAGAAAATAAATAAATAAATAATTCTAAAAAAGCTGTTCCATCTTGACCACATCCTCTGTGAATCTGTATAACTACCCAGTGAGGTAGGGACCTTCACAGAGCTAAGGAGCTGAGACTCTAGGCCTCCACAGATCCATTGACTAATTGCCCTAAGGGTTCAGGTCAGACCTAATTTCCCCTAATTCCAGTGCTTTCCTCATTTCAAAAAAGTAATGTTTTATCTCTCATCTTTTTCGGTTAGTTTCTAGAGAATATTCTCACTTCCAACTTTATAATTGAGGAGATAATTGGAGGAGATAATTTAAGATTACCAGTGCTTACAACTGTGCTGTCCAAGACAGTAGCCTCTAGCCATGTGTGGCTGCTGAGCACTTGAAATGTGGTTAGTGCAACTGAGGAATTTAGTTTCAGATTTTTTTTAATTTTAATTAAACTAAATTTAAGCTGTAAAACTGATACTCAGTTCCATCAATGGAAAACTTTTAAGTATGTTTGGATCAACTTGTGCATATGAATTTTTCCACTCTAAATTTTATGAACTCTAAATTCAGATAAAAATATATCTAATGAAAAGCTAACATGTGAATTGAGATGAGATGTGCTGTCAGTATAAATACATGCTAGATTTAGAAGGCTTAGTACAAAAAAGAATGCAAAAAATCTCATGGATAATTTCTATGTTGATTACATGCTGAAATAATATTTTGGAAACATTGTGTTAAGTAAAATGTATTAAAATTGATTTTACCTATTTCGTTTTACCTTTTTCAATGTAGCTACTCAAAAATTTTTGATTTTTTATGTGACTCATATCATATTACTATTAGACAGTATTGGCTTAGAAGAAATCTCTATCAGGTGAATGAGTTGACCAGAACTCTCTCTCTTCACCTCCCTCCCTACCTCACCCCCCACCCGGCAAGTAACAGCTTAGGAGAGCTGGCCATTCAGGGATCTGACTTCCATAATTAGCCTGTTTAGCTTTCTCATGCCTCAGTTTCCTCATTAGCATCAGATTTTCTTGAGGCATAGTTACATATACAGTTAAGGTAGTTATCTAAGTATCAGAGCTACAAGAGGAAAAGAAATAAGATGTCTAAATTAAAACAGCCAGCTCTGATAAAGGAAAAAAAAATAGGTTTTCAAAATTCAAAACCTAAAGGTATCTCTTGCTATATTTCCCCACAGATACAATAATGCAATGGCTACATCAGTTTTAGCAGCAGGACAAAATAGGTATTCTCAGATGTTAATATGAATAAGGTCGTTTCTGAAAGATTTTATGCAAAAAACCCTATATATATATGAGACTATAAAACCCCAAATTAATATGAGTTCAGCTTACATACAGAGGTGCCATTTTATCACTCTAGTAATCTTATGTCATAATCTTTGTTAAATAGCAAAATACTGGCATTCTTTATTTCCTTCAAAAACAAAAAGACTACAAAATAGGCATAATTGGTAGATGTCCCTATGGGTCTAATGGGTCTATTTTGGTTTCAATAAGAAGAAAAATTTGATAGGAATATATGTTTTCCTTTTAGTGCTGGCCAACTCTCAAAAGTATTGAATTTTACAAATGGATGTCAAGTACATTGTTTAAGCAATATTAATCAAATTATATAATTGATAATTCCTGGCATGTTGACATTTTGATGATTTCATAAATCAAGATTTTATTGCTTTAGATTCCAAATAGGTTCCTGTTGTGTAAGATGAGATTGTAAAGTAAATTTCAGTTTACAAAGAAAGAAAAGTGAAAATAGGGAAGGAAGGAAAGAAAGATGCCCAACTGCCTGACTTTGAATTAATTGCAATCCTTTTAATAAGAAAATAAATAAATAAATAATTCTAAAAAAGCTGTTCCATCTTGACCACATCCTCTGTGAATCTGTATAACTACCCAGTGAGGTAGGGACCTTCACAGAGCTAAGGAGCTGAGACTCTAGGCTTTCATTCATGTAAAGTAAATTTAAATTGTGGTTTAGTGAGAGTATTCTCATTTATGCAGAATGGTACAGATATTGCATCATTTTGTGCTCATATCCTTATTGGTCTGACTTATAGTAGGAAATCCAGAAAGAAAAGGTGGTATCAGTTCAGCACCCCATGGGTATGGAGATGACTTGCGCCTGGTTTTCTAAGGCCCTAAGCCAGAGAGCCGTGGTTCCTCATTTCCCCAGATACATCATCAGCAATTTCTCTGTTGAGGTTTCTTCTCCCAGTTGGTCTGATCACCTGTCCTTGGCTCAAATCACAGTATCCTCTCTTAGGGTTAAATAATGTTTTGACCATGACCCACTGTAAGATATATATTTTACATATCAATTCTACCCAGATACAGATACACATACATAAAGCACATGCTTCACCCCTGCCTCAAAAAATTACTCTTAATCAGAAAAATGCTGTTTGATATTTTCTATACTATTATATAATATCAAATGGTCTACTATATATAGAGAAATAGGGGCTTCTGGCTTTCAGTACAGCATGTCAGGAGAAAATGAACAGCTCTTCTTAGATCTGTCAGAGAAATGAGGTCGCAGGGCAAACTGATGCCTCCAAAACTGGAGAAACAACAGGAGAATACAGAGAATTACAACTTACTAAAGCAGAAACTCCCAGGCAGAAACCTCCTTGGGAATCAGTGGTAAGGTAGAAAAACCAAAGCCATAATTGGTGAATATCTGGAGGCTGGGTGTGGATGAGTCAGAGAGCCACGAACTCCAAGAGGGCCCAGTCTCAGAGCCTCATACTTTTGTTAATTTTACCTCCAAGAGCTCTACCAGGTTCTCGCAGTGAGATCAGCGAAAGATCTCAGGCTTCCAACAATGAGAGAAGAAAAGCAGCCATTTTGAAACACTCCAGAGCATTCTATTCTTCTTAACAAGGCTTGCCCTCAAGAGATACCAGAGCCTAACCTATTGAGGTTTTATCAGACTCAACTGACCTTAGGAAAGAGAAATACCCAACCCCAACCCACCGGTGTACTTCATGTGGAGGAAGAGAAACACCCAATTCCAGCTTCCTCTGGCCGTCCTGTCATGCCTAAGCCAGGCAGCAGACTCCCTAAAGACTGAGACCTAATCATAGGACTATAGAACACTTCCCTTCCCCAAACATCTTACTACCACATTAGCAAAGCTGTATTTGTTGCAGATCTTTTTACCCACTACAACATGTCCTAAAATCGCAGGGCATACTAAAAGGCAAAAAACACAATTTGAAGAAACTAAGTAAGCATCAGAAAGAGAGTGAGACATGGCAGGCATGTTGGAATTATCAGACAGGGAATTTAAGACAACTATGATTAATATGCTAAGAGCGCTAATGAAAAAAGTAGATTACATGCAAGAAGAGATGGGTAATGTGAATAGAGGTATGTAAATTCTAAGAAGGAATGAAAAAGAAATTCCAGAGATCAAAAACATGATCATAGAAATGAAGAACGTTTTTAACAGGCTCATTAGACAAAGAATCTTTAAGTTTGAGGACATGTCAATAGAAACTTCTAAAACTGAAATGCAAAGAGAAAAAAGACTGGAAATAGCCCCACAAAATATCCAAGTGCAATGGAACAACTACAAATGGTGTAACATCCATGTAATGGGAATATCAGAATGAAAAGAGAGAGAGAAATATTTGAAACAATAGTATCTGAGAATCTTCTCTAAATTAATATCAGACACCCAATCACAGATCCATAAAGCTCAGAGTACACCAAGCCGGATAAATCCCAAAACAACACTATACCTAGACATATCATACTCAAACTGAAGAAAATCATAGGTGAAAAAAAAAAATCTTGAAGAATCCAAAGGAAAAGAACAGCTTACTTATAGAAAGACAAAAATTAGAATTATACTTAACTTCTCAGAAACCATGTGAGTAATAACAGTGAAGAGAAATTTAAAGTATTGATAGAAAAACTAGCAAGCTTATATTCTATATCCTCCAAGAGGGTCCTTCAAAAGTGAAAGAGAAATACTTTCTCCAACAAAAATTGAAAGATTTTTTTTTTTTTTTTTGCCAGTAGACTTGCCTTGAGAGCAATGTTAAAAGTTCTTCAGAGAAAAGGAAAATAAACTAGGTTAGAAACTTGGATTTACATAAAGGAAGATCATTAGAGAAGGAATAAGTGAACGTAAAATAAAAACTCTTATTTTTGTCCGAGCATGGTGGCTCACGCCTGTAATCCCAGAACTTTGGGAGGCCAAGGTGGGCAGATCACAAGGTCAAGATATCAGGACCATCCTGGCCAACATAGTGAAACCCTGTCTCTACTAAAAATACAAAATTTAGCTGAGTGTGGTGGTGCGCACCTGTAGTCCCAGCTACTCAGGAAGCTGAGGCAGGAAAATCACTTGAACCTGGGAGGTGGAGATTGCAGTGAGCCAAGATCATCGTGCCACTGAACTCCAGCCTGGGTGACAGAGTGAGACTCCATCTCAAAAAAAAAAAAAAAAAAAAAACCTCTTTTTTTATATGGTTAATTCATTTAACAGATGATAGTTTGTTCAAAGTAATAGTAACAAAGAGGTATTGATGAGGCTGGGCATGGTGGCTCATGCCTATAATCCTAGCACTTTGAGAGTCAAAGGTAGATGGATCACTTGAGGCCAGGAGTTCAAGACCAGCCTGGCCAAAATGACGAAATTCAATCTCTACAAAAAATTAGCCTGGCACAGTTGTTCACACCTGTAATCCCAGCTACTCAGGAGGCTGAGGCATAAGAATCACTTGAGCCTGTAAGGTTGCAGTTAGCCAAGATCATGCCACTTGCACTCCAGCCTGGGCAACAGAGCAAGACCTTGCCTCAAAAAAAAAGAAAAAGTATTGATAATGATAGATTCTGTATAGTAAAATGAATGACTGAAATGATACAAAGACAGGAGGGAGAAATTAGGAATACCTTGTTATTATAAGGTGCTTGCACTATAGATGTTACGGTGTAATTTCATTTGAAACCAGACTTGGCTTCTCTGTAAATGTATATTTACAAACTCTAAGGCAACCACTGAAAAAAGTAAAAAAAAAAAAAAATTGATATGCTAATAAAGGAGAAAAAATCAAATCATATAAAATGCTCAATTAAAACTAAAAACAACAGAAAAAGATCAAAAGAAAAAAAGAACAAATAACAAGGGCAATGAATAGAAAATGGTAACAAATATGGTAGATATTAATCCAACTATATCAACAATCACATTAAACATCAATGGTTAAAATTGGATCAAAAGAACTACTTATATGTTGCTATAAAAAACTACTTTAAATGCAAAACATATAATAAAAGTAAAACAATGGACAAAGAGATACCTTGTTATTACTCATCAAAAGAAAGTGTAAGTAACTATACTAACTTCAGTGAAGTCTTCAGAGCAAGGAACATTATCAAGGGTAAAGATAGGCATTACATCTTTAATGATAAAGAGGTCAATAGTCCAAGAAGACATAGCAATCCTTAAGGTACCTGCACCTAGCAGCAAAGTGTCAAAATATGTAAGGCAAAACTGATAGAGCTTCAGAAAGAAACAGATTAATACATTATTATTGCTGGAGACTTAAACACCCTCCTATCAGAAATGGACAGATCCAGCAGCAGATAATCAGTAAGGGTGTTGTTGAACTCAACAACACAATCGATCGAATAGATATAATTTACATGCATAAACTACTCTATTAAACAGGGGCAGGTTGCACATGCTCCTCAAGCTTACATGGAATATTTACTTTGATAGACCACATCATGGGGCATAACAACTTAACAAACTTCAAAGAATCAAAACATACAGTACCTGCTCTCCAACCACAGTGGAATTAAACTAGAAATCAATAACAGAAAGACAGCTGGAAAATCACAAAACACTTAGAGATTAAACAATCCACTTCTAATAACATATGGATCAAAGAAGAAATCTCCAAGGAAGTTCTAAAATATTTTTTAATTAAATGAAAATAAAAATACAACTTATCAAAATTTGTAAGATGCAGCAAAAGTACTGGTTAGAGGGAAATTTGTAGCACTGAATCCATATATTAGAAAAGAAGAAAGATCTAAAGTCAATAATATAAGCACCAACCTTAAAAACTAGAAAAAGAAGAGCAATTAAATCCAGAATAAGCAGAAGAAAAGAATAAAATATTAGCAGAAAGCAATGACATTGAAAACAGGAAATCAATAGGAAAAAAGAATCACAAAACCAAAAGCTGATTCTTTGAAAAGATTATTGAAACAATAGGCCTGTAGCCAGGCTGACTAAGGGAAAAAAAGAAAAGACAAAATTACTAATATAAGAAATGAAAGAGGAATATCACTGCAGATTCCATGGACATTAAAAGGATAATAAAAGAATACCATGAACAGTCCTATGCCCACAAATTTTATAACCTAGAAAAAAATAGATCAATTCCTTGAACGACACAATATGCCAAAACTCACACAAGAAGACACTGACCATCTGAATAGGCCTATTATTTATATGAAATAAATTGAATCAATAATTAACAACCTTCCAAAGCAGAAAACACAGGGTCAAAATAGGTTCACTGGTGAATTCTACCAAATATTTAAGGAAAGGATTATACCAACTGCTGTGGGGTTTGCAGCTTTTCCCTTAGGTCCTTCTATATTGTTAACATTTCTAATTAATTGTGGGAAATGGATTATCAAGTGTATGTCTGAATCAACACTACTTTCTTGCTATATTGCCATCATTCCCCTGTTTGGGGGACTTTTCTAAAAAAAATAAAACTTAGATGAGTTAACAGGAAAGTGTCCATTTCTTGATGCTTTTATCCTCTTGTGGTAAGTAAGCAGTCTCTTGATTTTTGACATTCTTGTTATCTGATTTACTCTTCTCAAGCCATATCATAACTTAATGGAATAAAGAAATTAATTCATTTGAAATTCTTCACATTATTCACTACTAACTTCCAGTATAGAGGATTAGGTTAATTTTTTTCTTCCTTACTGTTCAGTTTATCAGATTTTGCAATCATTTGTGCACTTTTTCTGAAACACAACATCTCCCTTCAGGTCATATTTTTAAAACATTTCAGTGACAGGATTACCATGTTTAAACTTTCCTATTAAATTTCAGAAGTATAAAATCTCTGCCAGCTTATTAGTATGCTTCCTTGTAAAGTATTCAATTAATCTTGACATTTCCTTTGCTTCATTTAAAAAAACTCTTGTTGGCAGATTAAGCTAATATTAATAACTGCTTATTTTCAAGCAAAGTTATGAAACCCTATTTCAAATATTCAACTAACTGTTGTCAACCTTTTTCTTCATTTTTGACATTTTGAAGCTGCCTTCTTATAAAACTCGCTACTAGTTACTTCTTTGGGTTCCCTGCGAGCATTTCGGTCCCTGACATACAAAAAAAAAAAAACCCTCATAATCTTGCCCCTAAAATAAATTCATCCTACAAATATTTATTGAACCCCTGTTACATGGCAGGCACTGTGTTAGATGCAAGGGATACAGGGTGAACAAAATCAGACAGACTTTTTCCTCAAGAAGTTGGAAGTCAAGTGAGAAAGGCACACAGATAAAATAAACACGATAACGAATTACAAACTGATATAAATTGTGTGAAGCAAAGGGACCAGCTCTTTGTTGTAAAGGAATTTACTTTTTATTGGAGGATCATGATTTCCTAAGAGTCATACGTGAAATAAGATCTAACAGGTTACAGTTAACTGAAAAATGGAAGACATACCATATGCAAAGATTCTGTGAATCTGAACAAAAGTGCATGAGGGGCTTGGGCATAGAGATCCCCCAAAGCCATTTGTCTTTGTTGGGAGAACCAAGAAAATCCTCTGGATTGTTCTAAGCAGGTGATTGGAATACAATTTTATTTGGAAAATGTCACTCTGGGGAGCAGTGTGGAAGGTGGATTAGAGGAGATGAGAGAAAATCAAAGGGTGGATTATGGCAGAAGCCCAGGTCAGAGATGATGGTATGTAGTAACACTAGAGATGAAGGAAGCTTGAGAAAACTGAGATTCTAGACTTTTTCTTCTTCCTCCTTCCTATCCTGGCACTACATGAATCCAATTAACCAGGCACAAATCCACAAGATTCTTCTTCTTTACTCCATATCAACAATCCTTTAAAGAGTCCTTTCTGTCTCACATCCACAAGTTTCCTCTTCATTTTTGGGGTTGCTGCCCTACTTCTTACCCTTAGAACGTCCCACCTAGATTATTCTCACCGCCTCCTATGAGTATTCCTGTGTACAATATCTGTCTCCTTCAATCCATTACCACCAGAGTAACTTGTCACAGCCATCTTTAGAAGCCTTTCTTGGCTTCACCATGGAGAATCTAAGTTCAAATTCCTTAACTCAGCAGACAGATTTATTATTATCTGGCCCCTGATTGATTACTCATTCCAGACAGTCTGAAATTCTGTTTCTTTCTCTCTCTCCTTCATATTTTTATTCCATACTGCTACCTCTCTAAACAGAAATTTAAACATCACCCCTCAGACAGAAAGAAAGAGAATAATTTTTAGTTTTCTGTTTACCTAAGATAAAGGTAGATGAAAGCAAGTCTAGGATTTTCAACCAAAGTACTTGCAAGAAAACTACGCTTTGACCCAATCCTCAAATTTCTTCAAACTGTCCCTTATTGAACTGCACATATAGGCACATCTCTCCTGGGTAACACCGAGTCCATTAGAGGGCTTTTGAGGGCTGGGAAAGAAACCCCAGCCCAGACATGCTTACCAAGAAGAGTATTTATCATCTCACATAATGAGGAGTCCCAAGTTTGGGCAGACTTGGGGTTAGCTTGCTCTGACATCCCTACCACTGTAATCATTCCAAAGATGGATTCCTTTGTGGTCAAAGATGACTTCCAGTAGCAGTTGGAACCATACACTTGCTAAATCGGCCCAGTGGGAGTGTGCAGTGGGTTTCTCCTAGTCGTGGTATAGTAACACTTCCTCTCATACAGGCTAAGAGCTATGTCAGGAGTCTATACCTAGATGAATAACCATTGCCAGGGAGATGCTGGATTTTAATTGGTCAAAATCTCTGTTCCTTAACCAGTTCCTGAACCACTACAAAAGGGAATAGAATCAACTTAGATCAGTGGTTCTCAAAGTGTTCTCAAATGCTTCCCTAGCTGCACCAGTGTCCTCTGGGAACTTGCTTGAAATGCAAATTCTTGTGAACCAGAAACTCTGAAGGTAGGACCAGGTGATCGGTGATGTAAGAACCCCGCTAGGTGACTCTGACTCGTGCATTCTAAAATGAGAACCACTGGCTTAGACTAATCAGGACGAGTTATGGGGTTTCTCTGAATTACATGGACTATGTAGGGAAGAATGAACTGCTAAACCGCAGTTTGAGAAAAACAGAATGTGTGTTTGTGTCTGAGGGTCTTCCCAATTTTAGACTACTCCTTCTCTTCAGGTTAAATTGTACTTTAATTTTTTATTGTAATGAGAAACTTTTCAGGACACCAAGAGAAAGAGACCAGCCGGACAGTTCTTACATGTTGGTTATTCCATATCAAATGCAATGCATAACAATTACTGGATATTACCTACTCTTTCTTCAGCCTTCTACCTGAAGGTGGGAATCTTTAATTATTCAAGACGTTATTGCTCACTTAGTGAGGGGGGCGGTTAGCCATTTCTCATCCCCACCCTGCAGCCAGCCCCTGTAACAGACCATACTCCAGTAAACGGACGGAGTGCTCCCATCCTATATAATAATTTCCTTAAGGCAGAAATGATAGGCTCAGAGAAATCCAATTACAACCTTTGCCTTATTTGGAATACAAAAGGACAAGTTTTTCCTGACCTATTTATAGAAAACTGAATATCAAATAGAGGAAAAAAGCAATAATACTAAGTAAAGGCAGTTTAAGCAAAGGATTGCAGATGCAATTATTTTCAGTTCAAGCAGCTGGTCATCTAAGAGGAACACAATAACTTTGACATGCCTTGCCTAAGGAAAATAGTCATATTAATAATCCATGAGATAAAAGAATATTATGTAAGGACCTGGAATCTCAGACCCCTTCTAGAGATTCTTCTGTGGTCCTTTAATAGAAATGTGAAATAGAGGAGTCTGCTTTAATCTAGGGAGATGTTTAAAGTGAATGTGTCAGAGATAGGAAAATGATCTATTATGGTCATTTGTTTACATTGCTGATATCTGTGTCACTTCCAGGAAATGGTAACTCAGTTTCCAGCAGATCCTCATCCTTTGACTTAGCTACAAATAACAGTAACCAACTCCACTAGTTCAATCAGAAAAGGAATTTACTGGAGGTTGTTAGTTAACGTGTACAATTCCTAAATGGCCAGAGAAAGCTTTGGGGGTAGACAGCCAGGAACAATGCCCAAAATCATACCTCATAATTGGTTCCTTCTTCCTCCACTAGGCACAGATTCCATGGTTTGCAGCATGGATCCTGACACTCGAACTGCCACTGCTTCCACGAAGAAATGGGCCTTAGCTCTTAACCACCCCTATCACAGGGATTCAGTGAGGTGTCAATATTTGTGTCACTAGCTTCCAATTCAAAGTCTGTTGCCTGTGGTTTTAACAGGCTGAGTCTAAGTCACCTGCCAACCTGGCCACAAGGGAAGGTGGGGAAATGAGCAACGGACATCTGGAGTGAGATGCGGAATTCATAAGGTGAACATACCCCTAACACAGAAAGTGGTTCAAAGGTGCTAAGAAATCCAAAGAGTTGGCAAATAGCTACTAGATCCAGACTTGTGTCCTTTATGCGTTTATACTTGGATTTCATTCAATTTTTTTTTTTTTTTTTTGAGACAGAGTCTAGCTCTGTTGCCCAGGCTGGAGTGCAGTGGCACAATCTCGGCTCACTGCAAGCTCTGCCTCCCGGGTTCATGCCATTCTCCTGCTTCAGCCTCCCGAGTAGCTGGGACTACAGGTGCCCACCACCACGCCCGGCTAATTTTTTGTATTTTTAGTAGAGACAGGGTTTCATCGTGGTCTCGATCTCCTGACCTCGTGATCCTCCTGCCTCAGCCTCCCAAAGTGCTGGGATTACAGACATGAGGCACTGCGCCCGGCCTCATTCAATTTTTTGCAATGAAGTATGAGTGGAGAAGGCATCAAGGGCAGTCATTACACATTATCCAGGTACACACTTGTGGAGGGTCTCTTATTGTCCTAGTGTAAATGACTAAGGCCACGCCTTTACAGTGCCTTACCCGGATAGCTGCCTTTGCCACCCACTAGAACCGCAGAGATAACATAGGAAAATCTCTATTAAGCAACATTCTTATCAGAAATTTCTATTATTCATGGAATAATGGGTGATCAGTCCTAGAGAAACTGTTAGTATATCTTGTCCACATTCTTCAATTTAAATATCTTTTAAAATAGCTTATTTTTATTTTTATTTATTTTTATTTTTTAGAGACAGGGTCTCATCATGTAAATTTATTTTTAAAGAGGCATCTGTGATATAAAATATTGCGGTATTTAAAATTTGGAATTTCTAATTAAAAAAATTACCTGAAGCTGGAGTTTCCTAAGCAACTTACATGTTTAAGGGAAGAAATACATTATTTTTAAACTAACCTTACTTAATGGGGACTGTTTTAACCTTAGGCAATGGAGATCAAAGAGTTCACAATCAGAGCTGGCTTCTATCAGCCGTGGGCAACTACTGTTCAGAAAAACCGCCTTTCTGAATACACTGTTTACTTCCATAGGCTGAAAATCTGTCATTGTATTTTTTATATGTTTTAGCACAAGATGATTTACTGCCATCTGCCTTAAACTTGTAACAAGTATAAATGTACAATGTCTGAAAGGTGAGTGGTACCTTGTTGAGTTGTGCAGTACATGGCAGCTCTGAAGACGAGGGATGCTTTATATGTCTGGGTTGTGCAGTGCAGGAGAGATGCACTCCCTCTCCACGGAAAATCTTTCCTAGAATATATTTTGTTATAAATCATTAACTACATGGCTATATGCCATATTTGTTAGACTGCTGTAACAAAGGATCTTACAATTCAGTGGCTCAGAAAAGACAGATGTTCTCTGTCTCCCATGTAACATTATCCAGAGCAGGAGTCAACAAAATTGTAACCTGTGAGCCAAATTTAGTGCCAGCCTGTTTCCGTACAGTCCTCAGGGTGAGAATGGTTTTTACATAATAAAATGGTTGTAAAAACAAGGATGTATGACAGGGACAATACGTGACCTACAAAGCCTGAATTATTTATTATTCGGCCCTTATCGGAAAAAAACTTTGCTGACCTTCCAAGTTTGATTCCTCCAGGACAGGGAGGAATTTCTGTTTCACCAGGCCACACAGGGTCTCGGGTTCCTTCTATCATGTTGTTCTAACATCAGCCAGATATTGTCCTCATCTGCGTTGTGATGGTTGGTTCATCATCACCACTCCCATATCCCAGTTAGTGCAAAGGGGAAAGAGAAAGTAAAGGGCAAGAACTTCTCTTTTTTTGTTTAAAAAGTAGGACCAGAGATTGTATAATTACTTCGACATAAATCTCATGGACAGAAGGATAGCACACAGTCATGGTCAACTACAAGATCGGGTGGGAAATGTAATCTCTGGCTGGGCAGCAAGTGCTCAGCTAGGATCCCCAGGCTTCTGTTACTAAAAGGAAAAGGAGGATTGGTAGGAGAAATTAGACATCTTTGCCACATATACTACAGAGTCCTCCTGATTCCTTGGTTGGTGCTGAGCTGTCTCAGACAATTGAAATCTCCTCCATCCATGTGGCAAGATAATTCTCACGGAGTGTTTTTTGTCTGTGGGGGATTCCCAGACAACAATCAACACAAATCTTTCCAAAAAGTAAAAGAAAGAAAAAAAGAAGATAGGAAAGGAAGGTCTAGGGAAAAGGAGGTAGGAATAGCCTGGATATGGCTCTCTTCAGATAAGAAGTGAAGTATTCAGTGAGTACAAAAGTAATTGTGGTTTTTGTATTGTTGGAATGTGCCATTTGATATTGGAATACATTCTGAAATAAATGTGGTTATGTTATACATCATTTTAATGGGTATTTCTCACTTAATTTTTTTGGCTAATGACTTATTACTTGCTATTTACCTTATGTTTATTTTAGACTATGGAAATGATGTCAGACGAAAAGTAAATTCAGTTGATTTTCTTATTCGATTTCAAAATGGATTGTAAAGCAGCAGAGACAACTCACAACATCAACAATGCATTTGGCCCAGGAACTGCTAACAAACATATAGTGTAGTGCTGGTTCAAGAAGTTTTGCAGAGGAGACGAGAGCCTTGAAGATGAGGAATGTAGTGGCCAGCTATCAGAAGTTGACAATGACCAATTGAGAGCAATCATGGAAGCCCATTCTCTTAACAACTACAGGAGAAGTTGCCAAAGATCTCACCACTGACCATTCTATGGTCGTTTGGCATTTGAAGCACGCTGGAAAGGTGAAAAAGCTCGAAAAGCGGGTGCCTTGTGAGCTTAGCAAAAATTAAAAAATCATTGTTTTGAAGTGCTGTCTTCTTATTCTACACAACAACAATGAACCATTTCTCAATCAGATTGTGATGTGCGTAGAAAAGTGGATTTTATATGACAACTAGTGATGACCAACTCAGTATTGGACTGAGAAGAAGCTCCAAAGCACTTTCAAAAGCCAAACTTGCACCAAAAAAAGTCATGGTCACTGTTTGGTGGTCTGCTGCCAGTCTGATCCACTACAGCTTTCTGAATCCTGGTGAAACCATTCCATCTGATAAATATGCTCAGCAAATCAATGAGACACACCAAAAACTCTAGTGCCAGAAGCCGGCATTGGTCAACAGAGAAGGCCCAATTCTTCTCCATGACAATGCCCATCCATATATCACACAACCAATGCTTCAAAAGTTGAACAAATTGGGCTATGAAGTTTTGCCTTGTGTGCCATATTCACCTGACCTCTCACCAACCAACTACCGCTCCTCAAGCATCTTGATAAATTTTTGCAGGGAAAACCCTTCCACAACCAGCAGAATGTAGAAAATTCTTTCCAAGAGTTTGAAGAATCCCGAAGCATAGATTTTTATGCTACAGGAATAAACGAACTTCTCATGTGTTTATTGTAATGGCTCCTATTTTTTTGTAATTAATGGGTTTGAGTTTAGTTATCATGATTTAAAATTCATTGTCCAAAACTGCAATTACTTTTGCACCAATCTTGTTTTAGGATCCTTCAGTTAACAGCCAAAGCAGCTGAAAATTACTAACTTTCTCAGCCACTTCCTGTCTTTCCTGAGGAGGCTTGTAGAAGACACCCCTAGTTGCCTACCTCTGGTAGAGACTCCCAATTATAAAAACTGCCTAATAGTCCAGTCAGAGGATAACACACATCCTAATCAGGTTCCTGGTACATGCAAGCGAATGCAGTCCTAACCGAAATTAGGTTTCCTATCACTCAGTTTTCATTTGTTGCATATTTTTCAACGAAGGCATTAAATTGTTGCCAGGAGTGAGGAAGCATGAAAATGTATCTAGGATCTCTGCACTCCAGCTCTCCTGAATAAAACACTGGACAGGGCCAAAACCCTGAGGAGCCTGTCTAATAGGGTAGTCAAAGACAGCAGCACTATGGATGCCTTTAAGGAACAGTGGCATCTCTGAATGCCTGCTGTCCTGAGAGGGTGTGAGAAGTCTTGCCGGCCCTGCAGAACTTTGAGGCAGCTGCACACACTGGAGAAGGCTGACACCTACAAACTGGGAGACAAGAAAGAGCAGAAGGGATTTCCCGGGGCATCAAGAGAGGACTGACAATTTGTTGTAAATTGCAGACCGATCAGAGTAGAATATTATGCTCCTAGCACCAGCCAGCCCTGACCACTCAGGGTAAACAGAACTATAAGTGTGTGTGGGGGGAGGGGAGGGGGGGGGAACAGCACAGCACACCTAAGAAGAACTGAGCAACTGGAGGATGAAGGACAAAGCAGCATAATTCCTGGGGGCTCTGGAACATAGACCTGCCAGAGAAGAGCGAAGACAGTGACTTTCATAAAGAATCATAGTACTTAACGAGATTCTATTCCAACATAGGAAGACTCCAGACAACTGAAAAGTATTGATTTCAAAGTGAAAATAACTACATAGATTAATGAGAAAAGAGGATGGTCATTTTTGAGAACTAACTTAGAGTCTGGAAAAAATAAATGGAAGACATATCTTAAAACACAGGTTACAAATAAAAAGGGATAGTATATCTTTTAAAATTCAATTGCAAATACAGAAAACACTGCAGTTGGTTTAAGCAGGAAGGAATTTAGCATGGGAAAGTGGGTGCTTACAAAATATTTAGGACTAGAGAAGCAAGCGCTAGGTTATCTCCCAGAATTAGTCTATCAAGTTAGTGCTTCCACCACAGTCAGGATGATGGGGAACTAGGGAGTCACTGCCCCTCTCCCCTGTTGACTCCAAGACCAGCAGCTCAGCTGGGTGCCAACAAAAAGACCCGCTTATGCCTGATCTCACAGCACCCACAGCTAGTAACCAGCTGGGACATTTTCACTGTTGCCACTGGGAAAAAAAAAAAGCCTGAAAATTGCACTGCAGAAACACTGGTTCCTCCTCACTCTACCTCTTGCCTGGATTTATGTTTGGTGGAAGGCAGGTTAAATGTGGGACACAGTTGGAAGCAAGTCTGGGAAATGGGGTCTTTGCTTTTCCTAAATCTAACATACACTAAAGCATATTAGAAGTGGTTTGGAATCATATTCTCTACCATATATGATATAGACAACATTTGTCACTACTTTTATCTGTTTGGCAGAAATCCCCACAATATGTAGTACTATATTTCATCAATTCTAGGATGCAAACTATTTATTCACAGTTAAACATCTCTGAACTTGGGAGATGGCATTTTAAATTCCCCTACTTTAGGGGATGTCCAGTCAAACAAAAGGGGAAAGTAAATGCTCAATAAATGTTGGCTATTATAATTATTATCCTCATCAAGATATTAAAAAATAAAAGGAGAGATTAGTGGCAGCATATTTTAAAAGTGATTAAGCATCTTGCTATGGTTAAAAACTGAAAGGATAGACAACTCTTATTTTTGTATACTGACGCTCACACACAGCAATCTGTACATTTTATATTTATAATTTGTAAATACAAAATCCCAGCCATTAGCATCTGCACAGTAGTTGGCAAATAAAATCCCCAATAACGAAGCAGAAAAATAATCTATTATGAGGTCGAAAACAGAATTTGAAATCATTTTGAGTTAAGGTATGGGAAACACTTGGGAAAAGTAGCAAATAGCAGCATGAAACAAGCTGTTGCTTGTTGATGATTTTAATTTAAATTTTTATGAAAGACTCACATCACCTGAGAGTTAAATAATAAGTGTGTGAAGCTGTAAGGTAGAGCTGAATTAATATGCAAAATCTTGTAATTATTTCTTAGCTACCTTTTAGAGATTTGGATTTAAAACCAGAAACATAGCTTCTAAAAAAAAGAGGCTATTCTGTGTGTATGGGGGAATAGAACATATATTTAATACATAGTGTGGAGTAATCCATTTTAAATCTTACAGGCACTATCTCAACTGCTTTAAGAGTTATTTTAACATTTCTGAATGGGATCTTTAGGAGTTAACATGTTTCAAAATGTAAATTTTTTAAAGGCTGCCTCTTTTACATATGCTTTTGAATTTCTTAAATCAGATCCACAGTAGCTGAGCCTCCAGCATTTTAAAAGGTAAAATTAGACACTGAACTTTGTATTTTGCACAACCAAACACAGTGCTCAGGACCTCTCATTGGATTTGCAGTTAAGTTTGGATACCTCTAATAGGTGCTAAAGCACCCTGGACTTTATCTGAGCACTTACCAAGCTATTATGTAAATGCTGGTTTTATTATCTCACTCTACTCAGAGGGCAAGTGCCATCTCAGTTTTGTTATTTTTTCACCCCCAATACTTGGCAATGTGTATGTTCACTAAACGTCTATTGAATAAGTCAATTATCAAACTAATGAATTATTGAGCTATAACCCTGCAAAAAAGAAACACTGCAAGAGACTCGAAATTAAAATAGTCTTGAAGTCTCTTTCAGATCTTGGCATGGTACCTTCTTTCAGGGAAGGAGGCAAAATTACAAAGGAGCTGAGTTTTGTCCTTATAGGAAAATCTCTTCCTTAAAACTTTTTTCAAAAATTATTTTGCTATGAAACTTAGAACATATGCACATACATAAAAGAGGATAGAGAAATATACGTACAGTTTAACATGTATGTAGAAGGTGAATGCTTAAGTTTAGGACCCAGGTCAAAAATTACAACATTGCTAGGACCCCAGAAGGACCCTCCCAACCCTCCCAACTCTCCCAACTCATCTGCTGTGACACCTGCCAGTCACCAGCCACCCCTTCTCTTCTCTAGAAAACAAGGTCACCACCATCTTAATGTTTACAGGAATTTTGTTTTGTTTTGTTTTATTATCCATGTTCAAATTCCTAAATTACACAGTTGAACTTAATTGCTTTAAATAGTGAGTTTCCATGGTTCATCAAGATTAAGTTACTGTTTAAAATTCTCAAGAATTTTAAGCAAAGAAAGGAATGCATATGGATTGCCAGATAGCCAAAAACATGCCTTTTCTTCCATCACACAAAGATAAAATAAAGTTTTACAAACACTGGCCATTCTCTTGCAATTTGGAAAAAGAACAATACAGTAAAAATAATTTCATAGCAACATGTTTATTTAAGCCCTAGCTAAGTTTTCATTTACAAGCAAATATTTTCAGGGGAAAAAAAATCACATAAGACAATATTTTCAAATGTTATACCATCTACATAAAAATTAAACTTGCAGAATTTACAAATTAATATTCTGAGCAGACAGAAATATTATACATCCTTTTGCAAAATCCAGTCAACAACTTTTAAAAATTCATACAGGCACAACACAAGATAGTCTCTCTATACAATCTACCTATTTACATAGCTTTTCCCACCACAGATGATAATAGCTCTCATCATAGCCACCAAGGTTCACAAACATAATATATTTAAAATATATTTAGCAGCATATAAAAAAATAGATAAAAGGGAAGGAAATACTACCATTAAATAAAAACAAAATTAAATGGTCATAATAGAAACAACTCCATAGGAAAACAGATCAAAATATATTTCTGTTAGGACATCAACAATGTTTCCCATCACAGAATATATGCACGGCACTGGAAAAAAAAAAAACAAAAAACAATTTAACAGCATTTTAGTCCTGAGCACAGAATATAGTAGAGCTGCAAAACTTTGGTCAATACAAGCAAATGTCAACATTTAACACAAACTGTCTCCCCTTCTCTGTTAGTAGATTAAGATCAATTCCACCTTATGAAAATTCATCAATAATATTCTCATATCTTATTTTTGTCCATTACATTGAAAGAGCTTTGAAATTTGGGAACCCACTACAGACTGATATAAATACCTGGCAAGCAAACCACAATTTGACTAACATTTTCAATATGTTTAAATACATAAATCACTTGAATAAACTATATGAATGAGTTAACGGTGGGCTGCATTGTATTCCAGGTGTGTTTTCTGACTGTCACAAAAGCAGACGTCTTGGTAATTCAAATAATTTGAAAGTGTGTTTTATAGATAGGCACAAAAATTCAGCCACAATAAAAGTGCGAATAAAGCAATATATCAATTGTAGGATATATATCTATTGGTTGATCTTAAAACTAAGCACACAGGATAGTACACAATTTTATTAGAATACCATTTATAGTCAGCAGTTGAACTCAGATATATTTTCCAGTTAATCCAACTCATATGTTTTGCTTAATAAGTGCAGGACAACATTTTCCATAAAGAATACAGAGTATTATCACAGCATTCAGTTTACAACTTATCTTCATTCATGTTTAATTACTGGCAATATCTTCCCCCAGATCTCCTGTGTCAGAGATCTGACCATCTTGCAAATTGCGAGCTTTCCAAATTCTCACAGTTCGATCACTACAAAAAAATAAACAAAACATGGATATATTGAACAAGGGCAGAAAGATAAAGAAATAGCTCTTATGATTACTTATCATGGAAATATTTTCTACATAGGTCTTCAAGAAATCCAAGTACAAATATGCATTGTCTCATTTGTATAGCAAACACATACCTTAATAATGATAACAGCTTATATTATCAAGGGCTTACTGTGAGCCAGGCATTGTTACCCTGTGCCCTTTACATATGTTAACACACATTTAATTCCCTTTAACTACCATTAGCAATAGCTACTACTATAATCCTCTTTTTATTGAAGAGCTAATTAAGGCCCAGATCACATGTAAGTGACACAGCTGAGATGTGAATCCAGGCAGTCTGGCTCCAGAGCTCTATCTCTTTAACACTGGGTCTGCACTCATTATTCCAAAAAACAGTATGTGATTTGACATAGTGTCAGAAGTCTTTAGGCAAAACAGCCTGCAGGTCACAGTGAGGCTTCTAGGCAGGGAGAAAGCTGGGGCAGGGTTTCTAGGGAGTTAGCTAATCTGGCAAAGTCATGAAGAATTATCTCTGGGTAAACTCAGCAAATAAGCCTACAGAAAAAGCAGGAGGCTACTGAGAAGTGAACTAATACTCCACCTAGCACAGAATGTAGAAGATTAAAAGCGATTCTGATGCCCCGTAAATATACAGTTATTGTTAATTGAAATTGAAATTTTTTATAAAAAGAGAAGAAACAGTATTTCTGAGAAAACATGTTTCTGTTGCCCTCGCAGGTGAATACTGGGGACCAGTCATTAGATAATCACATTTCTTAACATATCTCTCATGGTTAAAGAAATGTTTCTTTTTCCAATTTCCTGATTAATCCAAAGTAAAAAACATAAATAAGAGTTTCCATGGAATTTAATAGTTAAAATGCACTTCAGAGATTATGTATTCCATCCCAAGGGAAAAAAAGGTTTAGTGGAGTGCCAATGTAACACAGCAAAGGCTTTCTAGAACCCAGGCTTTCTAGATTTTAATCAGTTATCTTCTCACCATCCCACACAGCACACATCCATTGATAACAGCAATGGACTATTTTCATTTATCCACCCATTCAAGCATTGCATTTATTCATTCAACCATTTACTCAACAAATGTTTACTGAGAACCTGCTACATGCCAAGCATGCTTGGGATATGCTTTTTTTTTTTTGACAGAATCTCGCTCTGTTGCCAGGCTGGAATACAGTGGCACGATCTCGGCTCCTCTGCGCAACCTCTGCCTCCCAGGTTCAAGAGATTCTCCTGCCTCAGCCTCCCGAGCAGCTGGGAAAACCGGTGCATGCCACTATACCTAGCTAATTTTTTTTGCGTTTTCAGTAGAGACGGGGATTCACCAGGTTGGTTGGTCTCGATCTCTTGACCTCGTGATCCGCCTGCCTTGGCCTCTCAAAGTGCTGGGATAACAGGCGTGAGCCACTGTGCCCACCCTGGGATATGCTTTTTTTGTTTGTTTGTGTTTGTTTAAAAAAAAGCATTCTAAGTGCTTGGGATATGCTTTTTTTTTTTTTTTTTTTTTTTTTTTTTAACAGAGTCTCACTCTGTGGCCCAGGCTGGAGTGCAGTGGCTCAATCTCAGCTCACTGCAAGTTCCACCTCCCGGGTTCACGCCATTCTCCTGCCTCAGCCTCCTGAGTAGCTGGGACTACAGGAGCCCGCCACCACGCCCGGCTAATTTTTTTGTATTTTTAGTAGGGACAAGGTTTCACCGTGTTAGCCAGGATGGTCCCGATCTCCTGACCTCGTGACCCACCTGCCTCGGCCTCCCAAAGTGCTGGGATTACAGGCATGAGCCACCACGCCTGGCCAGGATATGCTGTTTTAAAAAAACAAAAATAGAATTTAAAAGCTCAAATCTTTTGCCTTTGTAGATCATATATTCTAGCAAAAGGAGACAGACAATAAACCACAATAAATGATTTAAAGGTGATAATAAATATTAGAAGGTGACTAGTGCCACAGGGGTGAAAAAAAAAGGAGAGCACAACCAAGGGGACCCGGAGTGCTAGGTGATAGGAGAGATTACAATTTTAAATAAAATGGCCAGGATACTCTTACTGAGGAAGAAAGACTCGCAGGGTCAGGACATTTGAGAGAAAAACATTCCAGGCCAAAAGAGCAGCTAGGGCAAATGCCCTCAGGCAGGAGTGGCTTTGGAATGTTCAAGGACCAGCAAAGAGGTTATTGGGATTGCAAGAAAAGGACAAGCCAGAGGATACCAGATGATAAGGCAAGGGCGATAACAGATGTTCAGAGGGCAAGATCAAGTATGGACTCAACTCTAAGTGAAATGGAGGACCACTGTAGGGTTTTGAATAGAGAAGGAATTCATCTAACTTATACTTTTAAAGGATTATTCTAGATTTTGTGTTGAGTGTAGACTACATATGAGCAAAGAACTTTGTTTAGAAGTCTATTATAGTAATCCAAGAGTTGATGGTGATTAAGTCTGGTGAAGAAGTAGAGGATGTGGTAAGAAGTGGTTAGATTGTAGATATAATTTAAAGGTAAAACTAACAGCACTTGATGATGGATTAGATATGGAGTACAAAAGAAGGAGCGGAAGAAAGGTTCTGTCCCGAGCACAGAAATGTCAAGGAAGCCATCAACTGTGATGGAGAAGGTTGTAGAATGATCAGGTTTCTTGAAAAGATCAGGAGCTCAATTTTGGATACGTTAAGTTTGAGATGATTAAATTTCCACCACTAGCCATGACAGAGTAACTCACACTAGGTTAACCCCCCTATTATAAACAAAGAGAAAACTTGACAAAATTTATGGAGCAGCTGTTTTCAGACACTAGGCAACAGGCAGTGCGAGGCTGTGATCCTGGAGAAAAGGGAAACAAAGATGAACTGTGTGATAGCCCCAGGTATCTGCCTGGAAGCATTTTCCACACCACAGCAAAGGGAAAGGGAACCCGAGCAGAGAACCACAGGAGCACTTAGTTGAAGAGACAGAAAACAAAATCCAGAAAGTAGAGAAGAGGAGAGATCTATGCAGAGAAAAGAACTCTACAAATCTACGTAGGGTCCCCTAAAGTCTTTGACTGAATGTTAAGTTGTACATGAGTAGAGTGCAACTATAAGGTCAGACAGCAAACAGCTACCAGGGAGCTATATATTGAAAACCTCCCAGAGTTCATACAGGGCTATGAGATGTTCAATTTCTGACGGGTATAGTAGAGAGATACCACTGAACACCTGGGACATTCAGTAGAACTGCAGGAAGAGTTAAACTTTCGTAGGAGAGCCAACTAACCCTAGAGTAATGGCTACTCTAGACCTACCTAACAAAGGTTAAAAACAAGTGTTAAAAACATAAAACTGAACAAGTAATCCAATTGCCTGATAAACAAAGCCTGATACTCTTTAAATGAATAAAAAGTACAACAAAATTGAGATACTCAAAATATTACAATGTCTAACATTTAATAAAATATTACTTGACATGAAAAGCAGCAGAAGAAAATGAAACCAGTAATTATGAGAAAAATCAATGATATCAGATCCAGAAACGACAGGTATGATGAAATTATCTATGTAAGTTATAAAGTGCCTCAGTTTTCCTATTTGTAAAATAGAGATTATAATAATAATACTTAACTTCTAGAGTTAGTCTAAGGACTAAATGAGCTAATATCTGCAAAGCACTTAGAACAATGCCTGGCACATAGTAAGCACTATATAAATATTTATTAAATAAATAAGTAGAACTAATTTTTTAAAATTCCTTCTGATTTTCTTGGTTATTTTCCTGTGATTTTGAAAATATGTAGTAGACATATTTGCAAGTGACATACACTGAGTAAGCTGAGAAAAAGTTTAGCTCTTCATCTGCACAGCAAAAGAAACTATCAATAAACAGACAACCTACAGAATGGGAGAAAATATTTGCAAACTATGAATCTGACAAAGATCTAATATCCAGCATCTTAGGAACTAAAACAAATTTGTAAGGAAAAAAACAAACAACCCATTTAAAAGTGGAAAAAGGTCATGAACAGACACTTTTCTAAGGAAGACATACATGCCGCTAACTAGAATATGAAAAAAACCTCAACATTATTAGAGAAATGCAAAACCACAATGAAATATCATCTCACACCAGTCAAAATGGCTACTATTAAAAAGTCAAAAATAACAGATGTCAACAAGGTTGTGGAAAATGGGAACACTTATACACTGGCTAGTGGGAGTGTAAATCAGTTCAACCACTGTGGAAAGCAGTGTGATTCCTCAAAGAGCTAAAAAACTACCATTTGACTCAGCAATCTCATTACTGGGTGTATAGCAGAGGAATATAAATCCTTCTACCATAAAGACACATGCACACAAATGTTCATAACAGCACTATTCACAATAGCAAAGACATGGAATCAACCTAAATGCCCATCAATGACAGACTGGATAAAGAAAATGCAGTACATATACATCATGGAATACTATGCAGCCATAAAAATAAATGAGATCATGTATTTTGTGGGAACATGGATGGAGCTGAGACTATTATCCTTAGCAAACAAATGCAAAAACAGAGAACCAAATATCACATGCTCTCACTTATAAATGGGAGCTAAATGATGAGAACTCATAGACATAAAAAGGGAACAACAGACACTGGGGCCTGTTTGAGGGTGGAGGGCGGCAGGAGGGAGAAGAGCAGAAAAAAGTAACTATTGGATACTGGGCTTAGTACATGGGTGATGAAATAATCTGAACAACAAACACTGGTGACACAAGTTTACCCATATAAAAAACCAGCACACGTACCCCTGAACCTAAAATAAAAGTTAAAAAAAAAAAAAAAAAAGTTTAGCTCTTCAAAACTGAGACCATATCCTGGAAGGTAAGTAAGTATAATTACATTACATGTCAATCCCCAGGCCTCACTGATACACAATACTAAGTCTTGTATCGGGTGTCCCACAGCCAATGTGGGATATATCCAGTAAATTTTCAAGGACACAACAAGTTTCCAAGGAAGTAAGCAAAAGTGGTGACTTTTCAGAAAGTAATGCATCTTGGAAATAGCATCAATGAAGCATCAAAGGTAAGCACCTTAGAAAAACAAAATAAATTGGCTCTGATGCAACTTAAAGATGAAAGTAAATCTAAATGAAAGGAGAAATTCAATGGAAACTGCACAAATAAAAATAAATGACACAGAAATAAAGTAAAGGCTTCAAAATAAAATCAGGGTGTTCATGCATTTGAGATACACTGAATAAAGGCAGTGCTCAAATTAAAGAGATATAAATGGTACACAAACAAAATTGGGAGGTGTTTTAGATAGATATTCATAAGAAATTACATTTCATTTGAATGAGACCTACACTTCACATTATATAATACATACACTTTCCTTTTCAAAGTACATATATACATATACTATATATAATGTCATTTATATATATAAACTGTCATTTTACAGTCACATCTTTCTACCTCCTTCAAGTATCTTAAATGTCACTTTCTCCATGAGGCCTTCACTGACCACCCTATTTTGTCATCCTGCCCTAGGAAAATCCCATCCCCTTTCTCTCTTTTCTTTTTCACCATTGCACTTGTCACCATCTAACATATTCTACTTATTTTCCATTTCTTCTCATAAGAATATAGACTGGGTTTGGGGATCTGTTTTGCTCACTGCTCTATTCCCAGGAGTCTGGAACAATTCCCAGCACTTAGAAGATTCATTGTGAATGAACAAATGAGTCAATCAATCCAGCCATCCACAAGCGGGAGGAAGCAGATGTTATTACTACGTACTTATACTTTAAAGGGAGGAGGAAGCACAGAGAGTTTTTAAATAATTTGTTCCAAATATGAAGAATGGCAAATTTGTTGCCCTTCTGAAAATAAAAATCTTTAGAAATTAGTCATTATTTTCTAAAAGTCAAAATCATCAAGAAAACATGTGACAGCACACTTCCTAAAATAAGCAGAGTGCTATACAGGAGTAACAGTATTGTCATGTAACCTGGGGTTCCTAAATTCAGTGCCCACATGTACATCAGAAAATATAAATAAGACATCTTAAAACAGACATTAGAACGATTATAAGAAGGATTTTGCATATTCAATGTTTCTAGATATTTACAACATATTTATTAAATCTGAACGGAAACAACCAATATAGAGAAGAATCATATAAGAAAACTTACTCAGCTGCAGTAAAAATGTGGGTGGAATTAACACATATAGCATTGATAGGACTATCATGACCCTTCATCTCTCCAACTGGCATAAAAGTATCCATGTTCCAGACTTTCAAAATGCCCCCTCTGCAGCCACTGAGCAAAACTGGGTGGTCTGGCACCACTCCCAGGGCACAGACCCAATCCTTATGTGCATTTGGAACTTGCTAAAAGAAAAAAAGTGAAATCAGCAGCTTAAGGAGAGCTTCCAAACTGACATTTTCACATGAAAATAAACTGAAAAACATTTTATTGCCAAAACTTAATATTCGGAATTGCCTGGAGAAAGTTTATTTTCTATGCAATCACTCTTAGTGATTTAAAGAAATAAATGGATAATTTGCTTCCCAACTTGCCTCACTAATTTTCATCATTGTTATCAGCATTTAAGGGCTATAATTTACAGAACGTAAAAGACGCTGAAAGTATATAGAACTTTCGAGTATCACATCCTCTTCATGGGCAGTAAATATCTTACCTTTCTCCAAAATGTATTAAATAAAGCAAGTTTGAAAACTGCAACCTGGTATGTGGACTATAAGGACTGGCTCATAATACCACCAGTTTAAACTTTCAATAGAGAATATAGAGGCCTGAAGATTTCTGCAGAAGACCAGAGATAATCTACATATTTCATGATGAGTAAACAGTAATTACAAGATCAGACTATATGACTATACTTCATGCATAGGTGTATTTATACGCACAATATAAAATTATAATCATGAATGCAGGTTTATTTTTAAAAAGCTTTCGAATGCAACGCTGTATATGCCTCTATTGCCAAGTTTTTCCTAATATTTATGTTTCTTGTTTGTTTGGATTTCATCTGCTGATTACAAGCAGGAAAGTGGAAGCAACTACGACATATACATACCCACACATATATATAAGGAAAAACTTGAAATTGAAAAGAATTTCATCTGTTAACTAATTTCTTTTCCAGGGAATTAGGAAAAGAGCAATATTTGAATTTACTGACACATCACTTCAACCCAACTATCATTTTGTAGGAAATGAGAGAACTACCACTCTTAGATGCATGAAAATGCTCTTATAAATAAGGAATTATTTATATTACTCTTGACTTTAGCTAAACTTGGAACTCTTTGGAATACGTGTACATAAAACAAAAGCAAAACAAAATGAGAAACTGCAACTGCACTACTCCCAGGCTGATTTTATTTAATAAACACATGCATGGAGCAACCCTAGATCTTTCAACTCTTATCAGCATCTCTTCTTCTCTTATCTAGCAGGTATTATTCAATGTTGAATGTTTCCCTTCTCCCAGTGAAGAACTCTGGGGAGGATGAAACATTCTTTAAGAAAAAGGCTTGATTAATATTATCTGTAAATGATAAAAATCTACATAGAAGCTCTTCAAGTTCTTCTACAGGCTACAGGATTGTGTTGAAATGCCTACTCTATACCATGAAAAGGTTCTACATTACCTGAAGAAGGTCTTTTTGAGTTAAGTCCCATTTCTTGATTCCATTATCTCTAGACCCACTAAATAGGTTATCCCCTTGAATGGTTAGTGCTTCTATGCCATCATAATGAGGGGGTTCAAAATTGTGGGTGGGACTCACAGTCCCAAGAGCTCCTTCTGTAACATCAAACATCTAAAAAGGTAGAAACAAAGCAGTTATCCTATTTAACTTGCAAATAAACACCAACATTTGTACAGTCCTAGAAACACATACACATGTATGTTAATCAGACATGACTTATTTTGTTACCTATTGTTTCTGGTTTGTTAAATGTTTTCTTTTTATTTATTTTATTTATTATTTTGAGATGAGGTCTCACTGTGTTTCCCAGGCTGGAGTGCAGTGCTTATTCACAGGTGCAATCATATTGCACAGCTGCCTTAACTGCAGGCTCAAGCGATCCTCTTACCTCAACCTGCCAAGTAGCTGGGATTACAGGCATGCATCATGGCACCACCTCTTAATTATTGTTTTGTTTTGTTATTTGTTGTTATGCATGTTTTACTAAGTTAATTAAATTAACCTGGCATGAATGATAACTGAGGATAAACCTGTGCCCTTTTTTTCACACTACTTTTGCTTGCATGTTACATGCTTTGTGTCTGTAGGCTTTTAAGAAAGGAAACCAGATTTTTTTCATGTATAAGTGCACAAATGATATGTTCAATAATAAAAATATTACATATCAATCCAGTTGAAATTCAAATAAACAATATGGTTATTATTTAATGACTATTAGGTAACTCTGCAGTCCCAGAGGTCATCTCCAATTCCCCAAAGCTGCTGTTCAAAACCTTTTCACTTTCCTCAGTTGCACTCATCTCTCTTAGCCCGTAACCTTGTGCTTTCCTGAAAAGGCTAGTGTCATAAAAAATAAACTTTTTAGACACTCTCCTCCATTCTAAAAGTTTCTTGTTATCTTCAAACTTCTTCTTACCCTTCCCTTCTTTATCAGAGGCTAAAGTATACTTACTTATTTTCAATGTTCACATCTATGATCTAACTCCTCCTACCACCTTCATCAATTGCCACCACTTCAGTTTTCTCCTCACTCATTCCCTCTCCACTAAGCCCAATTCCTAAGTACATAAATATGTTCATGTCTCTAGGATATAAAATCCTCTTTTCTTAACCATTCTAATTTCAAGTCATTAACCCATCTCTCATTTCTTAATCAAGGTTTCTAGAATGAGTACTTACATTCTTCCTACCTCTCTTTCTTACCTTCTTCCTATTGATTCTCACAGATATTCCCCAAGGCTGAGTTCCCAGTCAGCTTCTCTCCACCTTGGCCACATCATCAACTCTTAACTCTTTGAACATCTGGTTCTCTTTGAATGGCTCCCCAAACCTACATCTCTAGTCACAACTTATTTTAAACTCTAGACTTGAATTTCTAATGGCCTTCTGGCCATGTGAATGTCCTTTATTAGTATTTCATTTAACATTTAAATTTAACATTTTTAGAATCAAACTATGCATCTTTCCTTACCTTACCTGTTAATTTCATAAAATTCTGAAGATCATAATATTTTCAGGATAAAAGATCATGACAATAAGACTCATGTATGAGTTGGAAGACTGAGTTAAAGGAGCTTTAAAATGGTTTCCAACCTTTCTTCTATGAAAAGTGAGAATGCATGATTGAATAATAAGATAACAAAACCACTAACTATGAATGAGGAAAAGATTAAAAAGAAAAAGCAAAGACTAGAAAGGAAAAAAGAAAATAAGAGAAAGAGGTCCTAGATGAATGTGAATACTTCAAAATTATCATTTAATAGACAAATATAATTCAGAAAGTCTCTTTTTTTATTTTTTTTAAATTTTTGTAAACAGTTTTATTTATTTATTTATTTATTTATTTATTTTTATTTATTTTTATTTTTTTATTATTATACTTTAGGTTTTAGGGTACATGTGCACAATGTGCAGGTTTGTTACATATGTATCCATGTGCCATGTTGTTTTGCTGCACCCATTAACTCGTCATTTAGCATTAGGTATAGTCTTTTATACATACTTTGATGTAATGATCCTTGGAGCCAGTGATGATTAGATCTTGTCCATTGGAAATCTGATCCACAGTAAGGCACATAACAGGGCCTAGGTGTCCTGTTAACTTTCCTGTAGACTGAAACCTTTAAAAATAAAGAAAAATAGTTTTGTTTAAAATTATTTCTTAGTATGATGGGACTAAGCCTCAACATAAACAATCTACATTCTTTCATAAAATAATTCACTAACTTTTTTTTTCTTTTTATATGTTTAGAGATGGGATCTTGGGCCAGGTGCAGTGGCTAATGCCTGTAATCTCAGCACTTTGGGAGGCCAAGGTGGGCGTATCACCTGAGGCCAGCAGTTTGAGACCAGCCTGGCCAACATGGTGAAACCCCGTCTCTACTAAAAATATAAAAATTAGCTGGATGTGGTGGCAGGTGCCTGTACTCCCAGCTACTCAGGAGGCTGAGGCAGGAGAATCGCTTGAACCTGGGAGTGGGAGGCTGCAGCAAGCCGAGATCGAGCCACTGCACTCCGGCCTGGGCAACAGAGTGAGAATCCGACTCAAGAAAAAAAAAAAAAAAAAAAACAGAGATGGGGTTCCATTATGTTGCCAGGCTGAAGTGTGGTGGCTATTCACAGGCATGATTATGGCACACTGCAGTCTCAATCTCCTGGCCTCAAGCAATCCTCCCACCTCAACTTCCCCAGTAGCTGGGACTTACAGGTGTGCATCACCAGCTTTTTTCATTTTAGCTCCACATCTATGAAACTCTGTTCAAGTTAGTCAAAACTAATATAATCTATGATGCAAACGCGAGAGTCATAAATAAGTTATTCCAAAGCTGACTAATGTCATTTAGGTAAGCAAAAAAGCAGCAGAAGTGCAAAAAATGATTAATTTTAACTCCAACCTAAATCCACCTAAACATTAATCTGCTAAATGTCTGAATATGTGATAGGCATAGGACTGATTAGGTCCAATTTGAATTTCAAATAAAATGATGATATCACTGATGTAATTACAAAATCAGTAACAGTACTGAGAAAGTAAAATTATTTTATTACACACACATTTTCACAAATACACAGAAATGCATGTACATCATATATACACATATATGCACATATATACATACATATATCTATGTACACACAGATATGTGTGGATGTGTACATCAGACAATAAGTGGTCCATTTCATCAATTATTATAAAGACATGAAAATGATCAGCTATGTGGCTGGTAGAAAACTGTGTGATGTCAGTTGTCAGAGAGTAACAGTGAACCTTTGTTTCACAGTCCTACCTCAAATCAAGCTGCTGGAATAAAGACATGTGTCTAGCTTCTAAGATATTACAGTTTCTTGAAAACTATTCTCTTAGTTCCTTTGTTAAGATCTACACTTAATTAGTAGTATCTTGCTGAAATCAACCAGGTTTCCAAGAGTCAAACTTATCAGCAAATTAAAAAGTGCAAAAGATTTTCAAAAGCTGGTATCTTTTCTGCCTTGTGTCATGATTTTGACTATTTCTTCTATGGTGCTCTTACTATGAGTCAGATTAAATATCTTCAAGAATAAACCAAGTCCTCACTTCTTTTCTCATTTTCTTAAAAAAGTACTGTTTTTAATTTTCTACATTTTGTTTATAATACAGTAGTTAGGACCCTGCTTTTTCTCTTATCTATTTATCTATAAATTATGTTTATTATACTTTGCCAGTCATACTTTAACATGATTTAAATGTTATAAATTATAACACTAGTTTTTTTCAATGTTTTTCAAAAAAACATCCATTTGATTTACCATTGGCAAATCCCTTCTGGATGAGAGGCACCCCATATTACCTGAACTGGAAATGTTACTAAGAATCCTGTAATAGCCTGTTTAATGGCCTTTATCCTCCATTATAAGATGAGCTCTAAGAAGGCAGATCTAGGTTGGGCACAGTGGCTCCTGCCTATAATCCTAGCACTTTGGGAGGCTTAAATGACATGAGCATTTGAGCCCAGGAGTTCAAGACCAGCAACATTTGTCTTGCTCTGTCTTTATTCCTAGTACTCACCACACTGTTGGTGCAATGCCTGACATATTCGGGTTGAATAAATATTTGTTAACTAATAAGTGAAAGTTTCCTTGCTGCCAAAATTTTAAGAACTAGAAAACAAGCTAACATAAACACTCAACTAAAGGAAAAGAGTTCACACTTCATAGGAAATAAAAATCGAATGAAAGATGTAATGCCTTAAATTTTAATTTATCTTTTTTCTTTTTAACTATTTTATCTTCTTATTACTTCATAGATTACATATATTTTATATTCACAAAAATTCTGTGAGGACTTCATGCCCAAAGTTGTTAAATTAATTTTATAAATGAAAAAATTTAAGATATAAGATGCTTAAATGATGTTGCAAGAAATAACTCTAACAAGAGTGCTGGTGAAACTAGGATGAGAATCTTGGCCTCTTCCTAGTAAACAACATGACTTGTAGGCAAATATTAAGAAATTGTAATGTTTCAATTTTATTTTTCCCCCATATACTTATTTTCCCCAGCAACGGAGATTAAAAAAAAGAGAACATTGTCAGTTTGTGAATAAGGACACAAGAGACATTTAGAGGTACTATGCTGAATAAAAAAGCCTATGATTTTACATTAACTTCTGGGGTCATAAAAATTGGATTTCACATGCACTAATGTTATTAATGTCTGAAGTTGTATTTGCCATAGGCAAGAGGTATGTTTTCTTAAAAGTATCTACCTTTTAAGATCCCACATTCTGACAGCATTTCCGGAAGCAGCATAGAGGAAGGTGCCAGTTGGGTTTAGGGCAATTTGATTGATCTGGTTCTCTCCAGAAGGAATAGCTACTGTTCGACTGGTACTTGCAGAACAAGCATCTCCAAGAGTAACTTGACCTGAAGACCTTAAGAGATACAAACAAAGCAAAAAAGTCACATTTCTGGACTTGGGTTTGGCTTAGAATTCCTTGAATTCCCAGGAAACTGGCTGTAGGCAACAACAAGAGCAGTGTCCTTTTGTCACTATGTGTATACTACCTAGCACAGCACCTAACACAAAGTTGGTGCATATAAATAATTATTTGGTAAGTGAAGAGATTAATAAATAAAGTAAGATTATGAATGAATAAAATAAGATTACATGGTTTAAAACTCTTACTTGGTATACTAGTAATTCCAGGCCCTGAGTTAGGAAGGACTAAAACATCTTTCGGAAAAGATTAGATGATTTTTTTTTAATGTTAAACATAAAAAAAATCAACAAATGGCTGGGTGTAGTGGCTGACGCCTGTAATCCCAGCACTATGGAGGCCGAGGTGGGTGGATCACCTGAGGTCAGGAGTTTGAGTCCAGCCTGGCCAACATGGTGAAGTCCTGTCTCTACTAAAAATACTAAAATACTACTAAAAATACAAAAATTAGCTGGGGGTGGTGGTGCGTGCCTGTAATCCCAGCTACTCAGGAGGCTGAGGCAGGAGAATCACTTGAACCTGGGAGGTGGGGGTGGCAGTGAGCCGAGATTGCACCACTGCCCTCCACCCTGGAAGACAGAGCAAGACTCCATCTCAAAAAAAAAAAAAAAAAAAAAATCAACAAATGATACGTTGCCACAAAAGTAATTCATTTTACTACAGCTTCCAGAAGCACCACCCCCCTCCACCCAAGGGCCAGGCTTACCAATACTCTTTTGTGTATAAGAATTGCCTTTCTGGATTAAAGACAATGGAGACCTTTTGAATTATTTGCAGTTTTCATTTATTTTAACCCAATCATAGATGGAGTATCTAAGGCCTTAAACATAACGTATGCCTATTTCTTCAGATAAATTCTAGGTGAAATTTTTTTAAAATTTTGAAACATTTTCTTAGCTAACTTCTAAAATATTAAGCCATAATCAATCTTTTCAAATTTAACTTCAGTGATTCAATTGAATTGGTAAATTCTACCATAAATTATATCTTAATATACGATATAATAGTATTATTTTTCTACAAGTTTCAAGACTTGTATTCAGTACAAAGAATAATAAAGTAGTTCTCAAATTACAAAGCAGCACTTAAAAATAGCCTCTACTATCTCTACAAATTAGTAAAAATTAACCTTTCTTATGCTCCCTTCTCTCATTTAAATGATCACCGAGTTTACGTCAATTTTGATTATTAAAATAATTCATCAATATCACAGCAAAAAGAATCACTTGTTTTACACTCTTAAAGACAAATACAATAATGAGCACAGAAAAAATAAATTCATCCTCCAATTATCCAACATAACCTGCAGTTATGAAATTTGTACTCACACCAAAGCAGTCTCAGTCCTTAAAAAACACTCTCAGCTTTTCAATCTCTGTTAATTAAAAGTTGTAAGTACTTCTTCACTGCCTACCATGCTGATTTCAGCCATTTCCCAAGGAATGGTAAGCAAGTAATATAAAACATTGAACTCTATCAAGTAAGAAATAGTATGAAAATGTAATACCTTATATTTGGGAGGGAGAAAATATGAAATGTATACTTAGTCACCGATCAAATATGGCTTATCCCTTTCTGTTTAATACCAGGCTCTTGTATTTCATTTGTCAAATTTTCCCCCCTCTTATTTTATCTGTGCTTTTCTTTGTGAACACTTTAATATCCTCTGGGAAGTGGACAGGTATACAAAAATTAAAATGCATTTATAGTCCTCTCTTTTCTTATATTTTGTAAAAAACAAAAAACAAAAAAAGAAGAGCTATTCCTCCTTTATGCTATATGTCTTCAAGTTACTTACGTTAGTGTTCGAATGCACTTTGCTGAATCTCTGATATCCCACACCTTAATATAAGATGTTGATACAGTGAAGACCAAACTGGTGTAATTACAGTATTTTACAGACACGACATTGTTGGGATGACCCCCCAGTGACATTATTTCCTGCCCAGTCACCAGATTCCATACTTTACAAGTCCGATCTAAAATGAACACATAAAAAAAAGAAAACACTGTTAATATGAACTACTTTAGGTTCTCTTAACAATAAAAATTATTTAAATAATTTCTCTTCTATGGGAAGGAAATGAAAATAGTAATTAACGTACAACAAGGATCCTAACTTCATCCTTGACCCTCTGCAACAGGCTCAAAGACAAGGTAAGTGTAAAGGATCAGATAAAAGTCTGGGATGTCTGGTGTACGTATCATGTGGTATTGAAAAAATATTTATGAAAAATTTTGAAATGGTCATACCAAAAGAGTCTTGCTTCAAATTGCCGCTGAATTTAGAATGGCAGTCTCAGATCAGCCTCTTCAAAACATTCTTCTCTGATCATACTCCTACCTCCTCACAACATTCTCTACACTAGTAAATATACACACATTTTTCCCCCCAAGGGTCAATGATTGATAAATTGTATTTTTATTTTTGACCCAAAAACATAATCACAGAACTATTCTTTTTCTTTTTCTGATATGTTGAATGTCTAATTATACTGGAGAGAAACATTTAATTTGAATCATTAGAAAAATACAGTATTTTCAAAGAACATATGTTTTTTTAATCGGAGAATTTCTTTACTTTTACTCTCAATTCATAAGTTCTAGCTGGGATCTTATACTTCCTTCATAGACAATGAGCAATAAATATTTGTTGATTAAAGTGAATCTTGGACTATCCCTAAATGCTAAAAACTTTCACTAGCTCCCTGAATTCCTGTACATGTTTGCTTTTCACCTTTCTAGCCTCAACGATCAGCACTTCTCTTATACATATTCCATTTTCAACCCAACTAGAATTAGTTTCCAAACATGCTCCACGTTTATCTTCATGTCTCTGCTTATGTTATTCTGTAATCTCGATTATTCCTTCCTACCTGTAAATATCCAAACCGTCCTATAAGGTACATCCTAAATGACTCCTTCTCAAAGCCTTCCTTGTTTCTCATAGCTGAGCATAATTCCTCCCTTTTCCAGAACCCCAAAACTCTTAGTCTATAACTCTTCAAAGCATTTATAGCTGGTTTCCAGTTACTTGCAATTGTACCAAAGGGGTTAAGAGTGCAGGATTGGAGAAGGGTATACCTAGGTTTCTAATCTTGGTTCTTCCGCTTACTAGCTAAATTTACCTGAGAAAAGTATTTATTCACTTGAATCCTGAGTTTCTTTGTTTACAAAATGAGGATGCAACATGTATCTCCTTGAGATTGTTGTGAGAATTAGGTGAGATATACCAGTATACTGCCTAGCATAGCCCCTGATATGTAGTAAGTGTTGCAGAAATAGTGGTTGCTACGCATCTTATCTCTTTCCCATATTGTATATTTAAATAGCCTTTTATAGATTTTTATATAACCTGCATTTCAAAATTCAGGACCCTACATGCAGTACATGCCCAAATACTGTAGAGAGATGTATTCTGTCACCACTGTATTCACAAAACATCAACAGAAGTTTTACTTGCTGCTCAACTATGCAATAATTTTATATATTTTACATTCAGGGGTTGAACCAGATTATCCGATTCTTTCTGGCCTTAAATAGTTTGACAGTTTTTTAGAGCATGTTAAAAATGTAATTTTTTTTAAAAAAAGCTATTAAATATCTGCATTAGATAACTACTAGCACCTTTTGATCCAGTGAAGAGGAGATCATCAGTAGAATCCACACAGAGCACAGCTTTTGTATGCCCTTCAGCTATGTGAATACACTGAAGTGGAAAAGCTCTGATTCCTTTTGAAGCAGGAAATGGGTTGATTATGCCTCTAAGGTGGGGAAAAAACAAACAAACCAAGACTCGCTTCAGTATCATGAGACTATATCATGAGACTAGTTTTGTTTTTTTTTCCCTAACTTTAAGAAGTCTTTGTAAGTAATTAGTAACAAAATTCAGACTGCTCTCTTAAGCAAAAGGACAAAGTGTGAAATAATAATAGTGATGGAGTATATCAACTAATCAGGCATCTGCTAACAGCTGCATTCTGCAAAGAGCAAAGACTATATAATACATCTAGATTTTCTCATTAATAATTTCATCTCTCCAAGGTTTAATGAAGCCACAATGGGAATTATTTGAGTGTACTGAATTCTGACAAATAAGGAAGAAGCAGAAATGACAAATAACAGGAAGACATAATTCTACGTCAAGCTGGGGTGTAAAGGAACATGCTGGAGAAAGTGTAACATATATGCCACCTAAAATACTAAGAAAGCAGGTTTCAAACAAAAATTGAAGATAGGAATAATTGAATGAACAGAAATTCTAAAGGGACAATGGGTTAAAAAGATCAACAACTTAAAGAACTCACAATCTCAAAGAAAACTTTAAAAGAATGAGAATTTAACAGTGAATGGATAAAGAAAATGTACATACACACAATGGAGTACTATTTAGCCATAAGAAAGAATGAGATCATATCATTTGCAACAGCATAGACAGAACTGGAGATCATTATGTTAAGTAAAATAAGCCAGGCACAGAAAGAGAAACATTGGATATTCTCACTTATTTATGGGATCTAAAAATCAAACAATTGAACTCATGGACATAGAGAGTAGAAGGATGGTTACCAGAGGCTGGGTAGGGTAGTGGGGGTTGGGAGAGGTGGGGATGTTTAATGGGTACAAAAATAATAGAAAGAATAAAGTAAGACCTACTATTTGATAGCCCAACAGGATGTCTATAGTTGATAATAATTGTACATTTTAAAACTACTAAAAGAGTGTAATTGGATTGTTTGCAACACAAAGGATAATTGCTTGAGGGGATGACTACCCCATTCTCCATGATATGATTATTGTGCATTGCATGTCTGTATCCAAACATCTCATGTACTCCATAAATATACAACTACTATGTACCTGCAAAAATTTAAAATAAAAAAATTAAAAACAAGGAAGCTCTTTAGGGAGCTTTCTCATAAATTTGATATTTTTGTAGTTTCTGCTTTATGGCACTGGGCTATGTACTATGGAAATATAGAGATTATCAAAACATTGTCCCTCTCCCAAAGGAGTTTAAGAGAGGGTCTGAATTAAAATAATGGTGTTGGGGAGGCTAAAGATGATAATGAATTAAGACATGACAAACAGTCAAATGTACCTTCGCTCAAAGCATTATATGCTTCAAATTATGTTGAATTATGTCCATTATGTAAGACAAATGTCATAATATTAGGACAAATATAGGGATAAAGGAAAACTGTTTTGTTTCCATCTTCTTAATTAAAGAGAATAATCTTCAAGATGCAAGAGGGCAGAAATGATTAAGAAACGTGAGCCCAAGATAAGTTAGAGCTGACAATGGAGATTTATTCAATAAATTCAAGTATTTCTGTTTTTAAATCATTCTATCATAGGGTTTTGAAAGTATATGCCATTGTGTAGTCAAAATCCTTGTCAGTACTCTAAGAAATCAAAAAGATCAAAAAAAGAGACAAAATATGTAGACCTGATCTTCCAAAAAGCAGGAAAAACGTGGAATTCAGAAACTCAACTTCTTGTTGAGTCTCAAAGAGGAATACATTAAGCAAATCATTATCCACTTAAAAATAAATGTTCACCAACAAAAGATAACATGGGCTCATCAATCTCATGGGGAAAGTTTTTTGTAGGGTTAACAGATACCAATTTAAAGGAATGTCATATTCACAATATATGTTGACTCTAATAAAGCCCATACAATAAGACTTTTAAATGATATTCTTGTGGACAATATGAATAAGTATGGAACTATTAAAGTATTTCCACAGGTAGTTGAAGAGTCACACCTAACAAGTCAAGGTCACTGCTGATCTGGAAGATCTTTAGTATCTAGTCAATCTTTACCTAGCCCTAGGGAGAAGTGGCATGCTTATTAAATGGATATATTAAAGAACTGGACATTATATTGCCTGAAAAAAATCACTGAAACAAAATTCATTTATTTTATATGCCTACTCACTATCAATGATTTGTTTAATAGAAATAAATATTTCAGGAGAAAGACAGCGATAGACTTACTGCATTCTATGTAGGCCATATATGGAATGAGGTGTAGTTTTAGATGTCCCATTATAAGAAGAACATTGAAAAATTGGAGTCTTTACAAAACAGTAGAAGCAGAATGAAGGATCTGTAGACTATATTACATAAGGAACAGATGATGAAACTATTGAGCTGATAAAAGAACATTTACTGGAGAGAGGATACAACAGCATAATTTAAAAGGGCTGAATATTTGAAGCGCTGTCATATATAAACAAAAAGATATATAAAATTAATTCTGGTAAGGGAAAAAAGGGCTGATGAAGACTAACGAATGGAAATTTAAAGGAGGTAAATTTAGAGTTGGGAAGAAAAAAACATTTATTTTTAGGGTCTGGTTATAATGATCACAAGAGTGATAGGAGTTTCTTATCCCTATAAATGATATAAGGAATTATTATTTCTGGATATATAATTATGAAATCTGATGCCATGATTTGCATACATGTGTCAATTTGAGATTACTGAAACTAATGCTCAGTAATTTGTAATCTAACAATTTAACCACATTAAAATTGAAATCGGAGCAAAACCCACTCAAAAGTCTGAATCTGACATTTGGAAATTTTGATGCCTTAAGGTTCATAGATATGAACTGAAGCCATCAAATTTACACATATTGCTTCAAATATTGAAAAGGTATGATTCTAAAGAATAGTAGGTTGCTACTGTTAATTCTCAAACAGAAAATATATATGTATGTATAGATCAAAAAGCTGATTGTAAGAAAACGATTCATGTTAACAGCCTAAGAGCTATTTTCAATGTGCATTTAATAACAAATCTTCTTAAGAAAAAAGCTAAACAGTACCCTCAGATGTAATACTGTGTCTCCAAAGGTTTCTTTCCTTCAGATTACAAGCTTTATCCTAAGAATCTAATAAATGTTTCCCTAATGATGTAACATTCAACACAATTCTGTCATGTCAAAGGTTATAGTATCATAAAATACTCAGTAAATATTTGCCCCAGTGACTTATGTATGGCACAGTTATTTCCAGGAGATCAGGATGCCTTTTTTTCATTCTTATGTGTTTTCATATCATTGGTTATTCAGTCTTTTGAGGAAAAAAAAATCTCAGTATTAAACATAGTATTTTATTAGATACTTTAAAATATTCTTAAATATTCAGAATATTAGGATCAATATTTTATATAAACTACCAAAGATAATAGAAACTTACAGATATTAGAAACATATAGCCATGGTATTTCTCTATTTGAATTAATCTATTCACATTTTGAAATATAAAATCAACTTTAAACAAGTTTAAGGTTAAATATGGCAAATTTGTACAACAGACTTGATACGAAGGAGAAAAAAAAAAACACTTATTTTTGTTCCATGCAAACCTGTAAGGTCTTTTGATACTGGAAATGAAATTAATTTCCTCTCCCTTCCCCTGCCTACCTTCTGGAGGATCTGCTGATGATCAGCAAAATGGCCATAAAACAAGGAAAACAAGTGCAAAGAGGGAGGACATAAAATGATAATGGTGAAAGGGAATGAGACAGACAGAAAGAGAAAGAGAAGTTAAGGACCCCCAGAAAAATCCATAAAATGAAAAAAAATTACAGTTATTTTTAAAGCTGCACCTATTCTTAAAAATATTCATTTTAAAAAATGCTTCCTTAGTGTTTATTTCTTATTCTTTTTAATTTTTGGTATAATAGTATGCTTTTTTTCTCTAGCATATTTTTATTTTTAATCATATAATCTTTTTACTTAAAATTGCTAAACCAACAAGAAAAAAACACCTTCTCTACCTCACACACTTTGAGGCATTAGAAATACCTAATTGTTGAGAATAAGAAAACTTCTTGACATTAATATTCATAAACCTTGATTTCTTTTAAAGAAAAGATTCAGATTACAGACAGAAAACAGGTATCACAATTTTTAAACGATTATACAAAAAAAAACATTACTTTATCTAAAAGGAATGATCACAAAAAGGTATTAAAATTATCATGTTTAGAAATATTAGTGCATTTATATGATTTACAACAAGTGATGCATGCAAGAAAAATGAGACTTGCTTAGAATTTCTAGGAAGGCACTTTAGAACATCAATGAAATTCCAGAATGTAGGAAAGGGAGGAAAGAAAGTACCTGTGTACCTCCGAGAGAGAGGAGTCACTTTCATCAGACCTATAGTGAAAGAGTTAGAATTATGAGAGAAAGAATACAGATGTCAACAGGTAAGGACACTGACTTTGGACTCAAAATCAACAGCATGAATAACAGATATATAGCAAACATTTCCTTCATAGTGCCCTGCTTTTTCTACTTGCACTGGATATTAGCATGTTTAAAGTATAGCTAAGTCACATAAAAAGTTTGATATTTATGTCTTCTAGCAAGACTTTGGGGGCTAAAATTTTCTAATACTGATATACAAAATCTATCCTCACTTCTAAAATTTAGGCCTTGGAGAACAGTATCAAGTACAAGAGATATAGCACTTTAAGGTTTGCTCCATTTAATTTGACTAGTCCTGGAAAAATTTTCCCATTTCAGTAACTGTTGATCAATGTTATTCACCTTGATAATTATTACTTTAGATATAGACTCTAACGTTGAAGTTACACAAATAGATTGTGTTTTGGCATGGAAAGCAAGTCGCTCAAAATTTAATAACTTTTGGCTTTAACTTATCTCAAAAACAGAGTTCTTTTGACTAGGGAGCATCTTAGTAATAGCTGGGGTAATTTAGTGGGCTTTTAAAATAGACAAGTCACTCCTGTTAGCCCAACCTTGAGGCCTCCAAGACTGCAGTGAGTCTGGTTATTATGAAAATCTATTTAGATTGTACACCAGGCTAGAGGAGAATGAGGATATGGTGAGTGTTGGCATAGAATGTAACGAGAAACAATGTGCGGGATCTACGTCTTGCTAGTGGGATATGGTAGCTTCAAAAAGGAGCACCAGAGAAAGTAATGTAAAGGGGTAGGCAAGTTTTTGAAAGAGTAGAGCAGTCAGTTATTCTACATTTTAGTTTATAGAGATGATAACAGAGTCAAATTATTGGTAGCTCATAAAGTATTTCAGTAAAAAATATGGAACTGTGATTAGGTTGTCAAGATTATCAAAAGATTGACAGAAAATGTTCTGACTGTGAAGGCAAGGTAGACACAAATTTAGCAACTCTTCGTATACCTAGTGAAACTTGACTTCCCAAAAGTATTCCTAATGTTCAACTTTTCTCAATTAATGACAGAAATAATTTGACAATGTTAAAGAGTATTTTGTTTAATAACACACGAAAATATTTACCTACCTATATCAATTTAAAGAACATATCTTCTACTAATTAAACCACATTAGAATCTAATGAAGGATCCATAAATAAAAGAATTATCCATAAATTAAGTATATTTATAATTCTTTAAAAATTATGGTATGATTCTCTAAGTTTATAGAGCCATTTAACATGATCTAAACATGCCAGACAGACAGATCCTAAATGGCATCCTATAAATTTTAGAGATTATTGATATATACAGGATGGCAATAGCAGAAAACAATCATTATCATTCCAAGTCCAAGCAGACAAGTCAGAGCTAATAAATACCTTATGGCAGTATTGTTAGTGTGGCATTCTTGCAAGAGAGATTCTGGTTCAATGTGTGGATACTCTGTCATTTCAAATTTGATGACATTTACATTTTCCACATCCCTCCAACTTCTCTACCCCTGCAACCCACTCCCAGTCCTACTCTCTCCATCCGTAAAGGTGATTTTTTATTCCACGAACACAATTATTGAAATTTTGTGTTGAACTTGTCTAGAACAATCAGAGGACAATAACGTGTTGCACATGTAACAGTGGTCTTTGTAAACTGTTATATCCCCCAGAAGTAAAGTAATTTGCCTCTTTCCAACTCAGGCTATCTAAATTAGAGGCTTTTGTGGGCTCACAGAAGCTGAAGAATCTCCAAAAATTTAAACATCAAGTGGTCTCAAAGATTTTTCAGTTCTAATTTACTTGTAAAAGAAAAGGCAAGACAAGTGCTGAAGGCATAGCAATACAAATCTACAACAGGGAATAATGTTCAGCAGGAAAATAATTTTCTCTAATTTTGGCTGCATGGTTCCTTTCCCATTGGAAAGATGCATAAAATATGGCAAGAGTTCACAAGTCAGGCTCCATCTCCTACACAGAGATGACTACATGTTTTCTACAGACTGTACTGACAGGTTGAGAATATTATATAAATAATTGGGACTCTTTTCCATAATGACTTACTTATCCTGCTGAACTGATGTGTTTCCCTGAGAAACAGTAAGACGATTAAAAACATTCAGTTCATTACGGGGCCGGCTTGGTGGGGAAGAAGGAGGTGAAAGACTAGCCTCTGAAGTTCCAGAATCTGAGCTACAAGAAAAAAAGAACATTAAGTAGGTGGCTTTAATTGGTTATGATTTGTTAGAAAAGTTACAAGAAACATGCTCTTCAAAAAAAAAAAAGCTTTTTATTAGAGAACTCCTTTCCTTTCTCTCTTCCTTTTTTGTAAGATAAAATGCATTCTGAACAATTTTTAAAATTTCTTTTCACTGGATTTTGTTACATTGGCCACAAGATGGCACTAAAGAGAAGATTCTGTCTGCTGAAATCAGAAGTCAGTATAAAAATAAAGCAAGCCACATTTAAAATTATACAATTTTAGAATCAAGAGAAAGTTGCTCACTTTACAGATGAGGAAAGAGACCCAGAGAGCCTACGAGAAGTTTGCTTATTCAGTTGATTCATTCATCTATTTTTAAATCATTTATGTGCTCCATCCCCATTTCCCATTATTCTTGAGAGATTTAATTCAGTAGAAACAGGCAAACTACATCTTTAAGTACAGGAAGCAAGGGTGATAAGAAGGATAATTTCGGCCGGGCACGGTGGCTCATGACTGTAATCCCAGAACTTTGAGAGGCCGAGGGGGGCAGATCATGAGGTCAGGAGATCGAGACCATCCTGGCTAACATGGTGAAACCCCATCTCTACTAAAAATACAAAAAAATTAGCCGGGCGTGGTGGCGGGTGCCCGTAGTCCCAGCTACTTGGGAGGCTGAGGCAGGAGAATCGCGTGAACCCGGGAGGCAGAGTTTGCAGTGAGCCGAGATCGCGTCACTGCACTCCAGCCTGGGCAACAGAGTGAGACTCTGTCTCAAAAAAAAAAAAAAAAGAAGGATAATTTCTATGACATTCAAGTCAGCTAAACCCATGGTCACAAAAGAGAGTGTGCATCTTGGCACAGGGTAGTGGATGGTATAGAATTGTCCATTTAGGCACGGAAAATAAATGAACACTTCTTTTTAAATATATTCACATTAATTTTTATGTCAAAGAAATTAAAGTAATTCACTTCACTAATATTTAAATGTAAAGTCGCATAAATGCTTTCAAGGACATGTCTAAGACCTGCCTGTCACATGCAGAACAGGTAAACTGAGGGAGAGGTGGCAGGGGTTAACAGTGGTTCTAATCCAATCAACTTCTGCATGCTGTCTTGTTGCAATTTGTAAATGCCCAGTTAAGTGGATAATCAGATTATATTATGTATCGCTAAGTAAACTAACCCTCACAAAACACACAGAAGAAACACTGAGGATAATACCAACAATGTAAACACGAGAGAGCAACAAGAAAATGGCACAACAACACACCCTATGATAAATATTAGTTTTTCTGTCAGCCACTCTAAAGAGGTAGGGTCAAGATCAGTTTTAGCTGACATTGCAATGACGGTCAAAATTAATTCTAAATTTTTCTATTAATAGAAGACTATCTGAAATCTAGACTTAATAAGCCTTACCTCAAGTATATATTAACTCTTAAAATGATATACACAAATAACTGGCAAGCAAGTAAGTGGACATGATCAGGGACAAGTGCTCAAATATTTTTACAGGTATGTGTATAACCAAGAATATTAGACCACTGAGCCAAGCCAAAAGCTGACTCGACTGTCTTGATTAGTCAAATAGTCATAACCACAGCGCCAGCCTAAATCTGGAAAATAATTTCATGATTGTCTTTAGCATCTAAGTGCAGCAGGCATTTAATACAGTCTAGCAGGTAAAAAACATTAGTCACTTACTGCTTTTGTTCCTTGGCCTTTGATTTTTCTGCTTTCTCATATGCCTTTCTCCTTGTTACAGGAGAAGGCTCTGGAATTTTTTTTTCTGATAGAGATGACTGCCTGGAACTAAGTAAAAGAAGATTCTTTAATTACCTATTTCTAAATTTGCACATACAACTTTGGTAGATAGTCAATCTAAAATTTGTAATAGGTTAATAACTGGAACTTGAGAAAGATTATTACTTGAGAACAAAAAATAAAACTAACATACGAAAATATTACATGAGTTATTTTTAGTTGATGGAAGCTCAGCAACTATAATTTTTAAATTGGTGTTGTTATTAAATATGTAACAACTTATTATCTTTGAATATAAATATCAATGATATACTGCCAAATAGCTATAACAAATATTTTAGATGTGTTTTAATTTCATTTAATTTTATTTCAGATGAAGAAAAATTATCTTTACAGTTTTGTAAGAACAAAAATATTAGAATATCAGAATATGAGAAACAATGAGATTTAATTAATTAATATTGAGACACAATCACAAAATAGTTCTATAGGTAATCATACACACACAAAAATACATAATTATTTTACTTAGCTAGTATTTAATTTGTATCTATGTATATTTTAGTAATAAAAGTATTCTTGCCTTAAATATTTTAAATGCCAAATGTCTGCTTGTAATTAAAAATTCAAGAAAATAATTTTTGTATATGGTGGTAATTAATTTTAACTGAAAAAAAAAGTCTGGGCCAGGCATGGTGGCTCACACCTGTAATCCCAACACTTTGGGAGGCTGAGGTGGGTGGATCACTTGAGGTCATGAGTTCAAAACCAGCCTGGACAACATGGTGAAACTCTGTCTCTACTAAAAATACCAAAATTAGCTGAGTGTGGTGGTGGGCACCTGTAATCCCAGCTACTTGGGAGGCTGAGGCAGGATAATTGCTTGAAGCCAGGAGGCAGAGACTGCAGTGAGCCAAGATCACATCACTGTACTCCAGTCTGGGCAACAGAGCAAGACTGCCAAAAAAAAAAAAAAAAAAAAAAAGTCTGGGGAAAAAAAGCCACTAAGGAATTAGACAGCAAGACTTCCAGAATGGGTTTGCATGATTCCTATTTAAAAGTGAAAACTAAATGTAATTAAATTTTGTGTGCTTGATTTTTCTAATCAGGAAATCACATTTTAGCAATCCTGCATCATTTAAATTATAAGGATCACTTGAGTAAAAGTTATGCAGTAATGGCTTATAAGAGTTACTGCACCAAGTGAGTGACCAAACTCTCACAATGTATAAAGAATTACAAATATATGAGTATAAGCATGTGAATTTATGAAAACTTTAAAGTAAGTTATTTAGAGGCAGAGCCCAAAAGATATTTTTTACAACCTGTCATAAGGATACATTTTTAAAATGTAAAAAGACAAATAGAAGAGATTACCTGAATCTGGATTCCAGGCCATAGATTTAGTCTTGAAGTTCCAAAAGTCTCACTCATCTGACAGACTAAATACCTAACACATGCTAGTTCCTAAAATCTGACCTCAGTTCTCTATCACTACCTTCACCAAAAGCATTTCTTCTATTCTCATCTTATCACAAAAGCAATGAAGCCATAAACTATTCTGGTTAGCAATCTCTAACAGCAGATCCAACAGTTAATTACATAGGCCACCTCAAGCACATGCAAGAAAGTTCTGTCATCATTAAAATTAATTCTGGAACAAAAGGTAGCAGATGGGATTACTGAATGGAAAACAATGGAAATATCCTCATAAAATGAAAAATATTATGAAAAATGGCTATTCAAGGTTGGAAAGTTTGTTATTTTGTATTATTTACAGATCATATAGTGTGTGCCACTTTTGGGGGGGCAATATTCCTCAGTGCAGAGATGTATTCATTCCATAAATTATCTGCTAGACCACATGTGAGGATTAGTTTGAAAAATAGTGTTAAAAATCTTTACCAGTGAATGACTAATCTAATATTAATATAACTAGCAAAACACACACAAGCACACATGGTACACATATGTAAACACACACACATACGCATACACACACAGGACTATGTGGGAAAATCTTTCTTTGTCCTCAAGATAATAATTAAAAATAGTCTATGCAAGAGTTATTTTGAATAGAAGGTTTTTTGTTCGGATTATCATAGGAAAGAGAATATTTCCTCCTTCAAATCTTTAATAATACCAATAAAAATATTTTTGGGGCATACACTCATCCCAGAATATGCAATATGCTTCAAGGTAAAAAATTAGGAAAGCTCAAAATGTATTAAACTTGTAATTGGTATTTTCTTTTTTCTTTAAAAGAGTCAGCAAACATTTACTATCCTGACAGGACTCTTAAAACTAGGACATAGGTAATTTAGAGCAAATTTAAGCGTCTAAACTTTCTGTTTATACATAATAGTTATATAATGGTTTTATAGGTATAACTTTAATTTAGGTATTTCTATATAAGTATTTTCTGTAATTCATAAGTCAGCCTTTATAAAAATTATAACCCTTAAGAATGATCCTAAAACTAGGAGACAAGACAAAGCAATTCAACAAAGGACATCTCATCTTAAATTATTTCAACTCTCCAATACCTTAGGGGAGACAACACCTAACAAATTATTTCGAAAACCAGAGATCAAATTTATATAAATTTTAAATAATAGAAATAAGAAATTAGCAACATGCATACTTTTTTTTTAAAAGCCAAAAGAAAAGAAGTTAGTGTAGCTGGGCCAAACTTACATGCTGCCTATCTTAGAAGGTAAGCCAGGTGGGGGAGAGAGCTCTTTTTCCCTAGCAGAAGTACCACTTGTCTCTGTATTCATTCCAATCTCTTGCCCTTCTGCAACAGGTGTGAGAGGGCCAGGCAATGAGGCATCTCCTGTGCTAGTGTCTGAAGCTAGTTCACTGCTATCTGCATACAGCAATTCCATCTGAGTGGTGGTTCTCCTTCGGGCCTAGTCAAAGAATGGAAGGAAAAGCAATCAGGAGCTGATTAGAGAACAGAGATTTATATGAGTTTGAAATACGTAAAACATTTAGCGTGTCTTTTCCTAGAAGGTGTGCCAAACATAGCATGTGAGATAGTGACAAGCCAGAGCTATAGCTAGATAAAACCTTTAGAGGCCAAAATAATAGCCAACATTTGTATTGTACTTATATGCCAGGCACTGTTCCAAACACATTATTATATTAGCAGGAGATAGGTAATATCATTATCTCAATTCCCAGTTGAGGAAACTGAGGCAAAAAAGCTAAGTAATTTGGCCAAGGTGATACAGCTAGTAAGTGGCAAAGCCAGATTCAAAGCCAGGCTGTCTGCCTCCAACATTACTGTGCTCTCCTGCCACTTGCGGCCAGCTCCCTCAACATATAATTAAAAAAAAAAAAAAAAGAAGAAGAAGAAGAAGAAAGACATTAAACCAAAAGATAATTGCAGGGAAGCTCAACTAAATCCTGGTTTTTCCCATGCTTTCTTTTTCTAATACAATTTTTTTTCAATTATTGTAAGCCTCTTCCCATGATGCCTTAAATATATGTTTAATTTGCCCACTGGACAACACCAGCTAGTATCAGCTTTGGGCAGCCTGCTGAGGCAAGTAAAGGTTATTTTCCTAGAATCTAAACTCACTATAAGCATTCCTTTCCTTACTCTTGACAACCAAGTGACTATCCGGTTATTGCTCAGTTAGTTGTTGATGTCACTAAAGTACTAACAGATAATCGAGTGGTTTACCAGATTATAAGCCTCCAGAAAGGAGCAAACCTGTTTTTTCAGCTGTATAGCCCCAGCTCTTAACACAGTGCTGGTACACACAAATTTAAAATATATAATCAACTTCATTTTTTTCAATAAATGAAAAAGAAATGATATGAGATCCAGCAGGGTGCGGTGGCTCACACCTGTAATCCCAGCACTTTGGGAGGCTGAGGCAGGTGGATCACGAGGTCAGGAGATTGAGACCATCCTGGCTAACATGGTGAAACCCCGTCTCTACCAAAAATACAAAAAAATTAGCTGGGGCATGGTGGCGGTCGCCTGTAGTTCCAGCTACTCGGGAGGCTGAGGCAGGAGAATGGCGTGAACCCAGAAGGCGGAGGTTGCAGTGAGCCGAGATCATGCCATTGCACTCCAGCCTGGGCGATACAGCGAGACTCTGTCTCAAAAAAAAAAAAAAAAAAAAGAAAAAGAAAAGAAAAAAGAAATGATACGAGATCCTTTTCAGGCATCTTAGCAGTTCAAACAGAGTAGCAGGTAGCACTTCAGAAAATGTTTTAAAAGAGAAAGCCCTGTAGCCATTTTTTATACTCTTAATTCTCTCCACAGCCAAGAACCTAGAGCAGAGATGAAATTTTTCTTGGGAATTCTTAACCCAGGTGGTTCTTTCAGGAGATGACCTTTAGGCCACCACTTCACATTTCTCTCTAATGTCCCACAGTGGCATAACTAAATAGGCTTTCTCAGGGCCTGAAAGATAAAATTTATCTTAAGAGATTCTCTCCTTTGCTTAGGACTAGATCCAAACCATAGCAGAATGTTTTATTTGAGTTTTGGTAACTTCTGTTTAGACACTTAGAATAATAAAACACAAACCACATGTTGCCAAGCCAATAGCTCAAAGACCATGTGTAAGAGCCTGGAGATGTTTTTTGATTGGCTTGACCAGTGTTTTAATAATCTGCGAAATCTATGTTAAAATCTGTATTTAAGAATTCTCTTGAAAAAACAAAGGATCTGGTAGCCTTAGGCCCATATTCCCACACAGCAAAAATGAGCAAAACTTGATGGTGGCTCTTTCCTTTTAGATGGAGCATGTACTCTCCAGGTAATCATAATGATGAACCGTTCGTTGTATATCCAGCTAAATTAGTCATTTGCATTACCTGATTAACCACTGTGGGCCTTAAATATATACTATCCATTGCACAGTATTATTATTTTAGGTCCTGATTCAATCCATTCATTCAACAATATTTAATAAGCACTGCAAGAATTCTTTGTTTTCAAACATCGTATGATTGATAGTCAAATCACCTACTATCAAATGCTACCACATGTACCATAGTTATCTCACACATTTAACTGCATGTATAATTTATATCATTTTTAAAACCCTACAAATATGCATCATAGCTTCATAAATTTTTAACACATAATAATTACAGATTAGATTATTATTAAAACCACCTCAAGGCACAGTTAAATAAGAAACACTTAAGAACACACTAGAATGCTAAAATTTAAAAAATCTCCTGCCAATCTAAATGACTGATATTGTATGCCACTACAGAGTCTAGAATTTAGTTAATCAGCAGCTTAAGAATCACCCTCCATAATCGTGTTATCTAGTGGGAAAAATATAAGAATACAGTAAAGCCCAATTTCCACCAACGAGAAGTTTTTTTTTTTTTTTTGAGACGGAGTCTCGCTCTGTCGCCCAGGCTGGAGTGCAGTTGCATGATCTCGGTTCACTGCAAGCTTCACCTCCCGGGTTCAAGAGATTCTCCTGCCTCAGCCTCCCGAGTAGCTGGGATTACAGGTGCCTACCACCATGCCCAGATAATTTTTTTTTTTTTTTGTATTTTTAGCAGAGATGGGTTTTTGCCGTGTTAGCCAGGATGGTCTCGATCTTCTGACCTTGTGATCACCTGCCTCGGCCTCCCAAAGTGCTGGAATTACAGGCATGAGCCACCATTTCTGGCCAGAGAAATTTTTTAATATAAATTTTTTCAGTTACCACTTAAAGGGAAATATGATTAAAAAAACTAAATAAAGAAGAGCTTTAGTAAAACCATGCCCTCTTGCTAATCTATTAAGAGTCAAATCTGAACCTATGTGTTAAATAGTGATAACAAATAATGGTGTAAAACATGTTTACCTGATACTTTTAGTTCTCCTTACCTTGTTCTTAGGTTTCACTTCACCACAAAGCTTCATGAGATCTGAAGACAGCGTGCTATATGCAAATAAATAATTAAGAGCAAGATTAAATAGAAAATTATTATAGAAAACTATAGCTCCTCTATATCAACGACTACAAAAAATTTATATGCCTATGGGAAATACAGAAAGACAACATTTAAAGTCAAAATGAATTAATTTTAAAATAATTCATTTATATTCCTTAAATATTTCAATATTTTCATTTTAAAATTTATGATGGTTAAGCGTAACTTGGTTTCTATTTACTGTTTCTAAGTGCTATTCACTAGGCCATTAGATTGAAAATTATTTCTGTTTTATGGTAATTGTTTGATACAACAAGATAAAAGTATTTAAAATGTGTAAATAAGTCAACTCTATTGTTTCTAAAGGCCTTCTTACCTTCCTTCTGATCCTGGGCTGTTTAAAGGTGCATCCTCATCAGTACTATCCTCTACATTTTCTACAAAAAAATGTTTAAAATATAAGCATTATCCCCATGTCACGGTTTGAATGGTGACTGCAATCCATAGGCTGTAATAAACAATAGCTCAACATCTCAATATGGGCACAATGGTTTTAGTAGCTGAATCTAAATAGACAGAATTGTAGAAAAGTATTTCTAAAAATTCTCCTTTGATTGTGTGTTCTAGAATGAGTAAAACATGTTCAAATAGGAAAACCATGACTTTGAATGGTAAACTGTAGAAGAATAACATCCTTTTGAATAAGATGGGTACATATGAATACTGCAGAGTCAATGTATGTATCCTGTACCATCCAAACATACAAGAATCCACTGTTTAAAAATATAAAGTAAATGCTACATGAGCCGCCTCTAATGTACTGAGCCAACCAACAATACTACATAAAGTGTAAATATAGTTGTTATACTGTATCAGTTATGCCAATGTACTTAAATATTTCTCCTTTTTTAATTTTTGTATTTTTGCCTTCATATAGAAAGAGAGAAGGTGTGTATGAGGGTGTTCAGAAGTCACACATCAGCATGCAGCTCATTCACATGAACACAGAAGACAAAAACAATAGGCTTGCATGCAACAGCTCTGTAAACTAATATAAATAAACCACTGCTATTTCAGAACAACTGTAGCAGACTAGTGAAAAGGGAGAAGAATTAAACATATAAAACTGTTAGGAAGTCAGTAAATAAAACAGCCACAGAAAGTAAACGACTTAAAATGCCAGCGAGCCCCTAACATAGGTGTAGGTTTTTTTAATGTATACATTTTATTATAAAAATCATTCAGTAAATCTAAAGACAAAATTATGAGCAACATATACATTAAAGAAAAATATATAGGGTTCATCCCCTTTTAATTTTTAATTTTATATAATACAGGTAGACTATGGCACCATTAGTCAATTGATTCATTTCTCTCCACAAATGTTCTCTTCCTTTCTCATTGTTTAGTAATACTTGGTACTATTATCTAAAATAGAATCATATCTAGGACTCACTCAAAGGGGTTTACTTTCTGAAGTGAAAAAAATGGTGATTTTGAAGGCAATATGTATCTCATTAGAGGGAGGCTCAAGGACTTGCTTCACAGAAAAGATAACTGAGTTCTAAGGTACTGAATTAGTAACATAGAAAATTATGTTATAAAGAAATGACAAACCTAGCCTCTGTTTCCCATGTGTTTTAATAGCAGGCTAAGATTTGCTAGTTTTTTCTTGCACAATGTGATGAAATTAAATGTTAAACATCATGCAAGTGCTTCATAAAAAGCTCTTAACTCCTGCTTATGCCTGTATGCCTTAGTTAGAGAGAATGGTGTCTTGACAGAACCAGTCTGGCCAGAGCCCAGAGGATCCCACTCAGATGGTCACCAACTCAGGTCCTCTTCAGGACCAAGTTTGGTCTGAAGCATTATGGTTATCTGGGCAGCAGGACACACCAACAACTCACTGTTGTACTCTGAACTCTGAGAACAAAACTCTAGCCCAAGTTTAGCTTCTTTTCTTATCACAGTAGCTTTAAAGCCAAAGACAAAACAAAATTCCCAAATACCCTAAAGTTAATCTATATCATTGTAAAGTTTCACAGTCTCACTTCACTGGAAGTTAATCAAACAGTTGGATTTTTAGAAGTCTTCCTTTAAAGTTATTCTTTTAAAAAGTTATATATATATAGTTTCTGTATACTAATTATATATTTAAAAATTTAACATTGCAGCCCCTGAGACTGCTGTCCTTAGAAAGGCCTGCTTGGAAAACTGGACTTTGGCTGACATCTGAAAACAGCTCTCAGAGCATCCCCAGTCAACTGTTAGCCAATAAAAGTGGCTCACTGTACACTAGAAACTTCGTGCAAATAATACGGCTTATGCTGAACACTTGCTTTCCTTCTAGAAGTCTAGACTGACAGAAGGTACGTATGTCACCCTCCCCAGTAAAACCCTTGGGCACTGAGCGTCTACTGGACTTTTCTGGAAATAAACATTGCACAAATATTGCTGTGTTTTTTGTTCTGGAGAAAGAAAGTACTCTGTGTGATCTCTTATGGAGGGAGAGAGATATGAATGCCTGGACACAGATTCCTCCAGAGTCCATCTGTGTCTTTTCCCCTTATGAACATTGATATCACAAATCTTAGTCATGAATATAACCATATGCTAAGCCCTGTGAGTCTTCTAGCAAATCTCTGATGATAGTGGTGACCTTGGGGATCCCAACACAGATATAGAAAAATAAGGATGTTCTTTAAAGGCTACAAAAGTACAACCCTGTGAGCATGGGGCGCTGGCCCTGGCTCATCCTCTAGCCTTCAGTTCCATCATTCCATGTCATGAACTTGCTGCTCTGGAGCATCAACCTGTTTGTAGGCCTCAGGCACACAAAAGTGTGGCTAAATTCCGATGCCTTAGCTTTTGCTGCCCCTCTGCCTGGAGCGACTCTCTGGCCCCAATTCAACCTTGTCTTTTTCCTGGCTAACTATTTTTCTTCACTTATGTTTTAGCTTAAATGTCATCTCCTCCAGAAAGCCTTCATTAACTCCTCCATTCATGTTAGGTGGTCCCACTCTGTGCTCCCATAACTCTACAGATCTCAATCATTGCCTTCACTGCAATATATCATAATCTGTTCATAGTCTCTCCTCCTCAGTAGGGCATCAAGTCCATAAGGACAAGATCAGCATCTCACTCATCTTTGAATCCCAGCATCCAGCCCAATGATTGTGATAAAACTGGAGAACAACTAAATGATTTTTAAAGCAATGTACCTATGACTTTCTAGCTTCTGTGGGTTTAAATTTCATTGTTTTCTTATCTCATGCTATTTATTTAGCTCCTTTCGTCTAGAGAGCCCCAGTCCCTAGAGCAAATTTCTGCCATGAGTCATAGGATACATTATCTGAATGAGTTCCTACTCTCTGCTTCTGACCCTTCTTCAAGCTATAGAAAATTGAAATTTGTTTGAAAGTTGGAAAACAGTAACACTGCTCATCAAATTAGCAATTTAATATTCTTCTGCACATAAAGACAGCAAATAATTTATCTTTCGAGTTAAAAGACAGCATATATTACTCTGAATTGAGCCACTAAGAAAAACAAAGAGAAGGAGGAGGAGACCAAGAAGGAGGAAAAAGAAGGAGGAGGAGAAAGATAAGAAGAGGAGAAGGAGAGAAAGAAGGAGGAAGAGAAAGAAGAGGAGGAGACACAATAAATTAAAGTACAATAAAAAAAAGAAGAGGAGGAGGGAAAGAAGAGGAGGACGCACTGGGGAGGAGAAGCAAGAGAGGGAGGGAGAGGAAGAGTGAGAGGCACAGAGGAAGGAGGAGGCAAAGAAACATGCTTGATAACACTTGGAATGGAAAAGTACTAGTTATAATGCCAGGTACTTGAATAGCCTGACCAATATTGTTTCAACCTGTTCAGTTAAAACCCTTTGGATAGTTTTCTTCAGTTTACAATATTTAAAAGTGTGTGCTTAAATTTACAAAAATAAAACAGGTAAGTATATATATATATATATATATATATACCAAAGATATATACAGAAGAAAGTTATTTATGAGGTTAAAACCATAGATGCACGTTAATAGATATATTTAAAAATTTTAACAGAACGTATATATTATGTTTTTCTATAAGAAAGAGAAAGAACACAGGGGGTTTATGAAACTGGAGCCACAACTGGAACTCAAATAATAAAAGAGACAACTAACAAAAGCATACTTCTTTACACATCTAAGGATTTTAAAATCAGAAATGTTTAATAAAGATAAAAGACTTAGTGTGTTTGTGGGCATGGATACATTTCAAAAAAGATCATGCAAAAACCACTTGACCACCAATAAAAATCTTTAAAATAAGATGTACCACAATTAGTGTACATGAACAATTAGTAATTCATGCAGCTGTAGGATACACAGAAAGCTAAACATACTTACCTAATGGTACGCTATCTAGATCTGTGTAAATAACAGCAAAAAGGAAACAAAAAGCAATACTCCAATCAAAACAGATCCAATGTTAAAAACTCCCACATAAAACAAGATTATGTACCACTTACATGTAGAATAGATGCCATAGCAAACACTTATAAATTTATTTTTAAGGCAGTGAGATATGCAGAGTAAAGTAATGAAACTTGGTTAACATTTTAAGTAATTTAGATAAACAATACGAAAACTTGATTGGTCTTCTTTGCCCATAAAAACTAATTGCTTAATAAGGTTAAGTAAGCCATTTTAAGTTGATAATCATTTCTTGGAATGACAATAATTACCTCGCCAAAATGTACACATGCAAATTAAAGAAAGAATAATTATTAAAAGCATGAGTAAATACAGCATCTATTCAGTCAAGCCATAGGGGAAAGGGATATACTATACCATGTTCAAAAAGCAAAGCTACCATGCAAATTCATTTAACTAAAATCGAGTGCAAATTACCTTGTAAAGCATGGCCTAGTAAAGCATCTAGCTCAGGATTTAATTCTGCCTTCTCTTTCAACATATGAAATAAGAGCTGGTTTTGGGTAGCACTGGTTATTTCTGTTTGCTTGAGTCGACCTTCCAGTACTTTAATTTGAGCCTCTTTCTGGGCAGCCTGAAGACCCTGAAACACAACAAAAAATTATCTTAGGTCATACGAAACAGGATTTACCACACAAAGATCTGTATCAAACAGCAAATGAATATGATATATGGGCTTTGACATCAGATAGACCTTGAGTCATCCCAGCTCCTCCAGTAACTGGCTTAGTGATCATGTACAAGTTCACCTGTCCAAGATGTTATCTTCTGGATTCTCAGTTTCCTCATATGCAAAATGAGATCAATAATAATTACCTCTTTGCACATTGTGAAAATTAAGTGAGATGGCGTAAGAATAGAAAGACTCTAACAGTCCCAACATGGAAAAAAAAAAAGTGAGTCAGAAACCATTATCACCTTCAACATTTGGGCAGGGTTTTCTTACAGGTGACAAATTAGAGCACTTACATTCAAAATAAGAGAATGATTAAATTATTTTTTCTTTTCTGATTTGCTTTTGATCTGTAAAGAATCAATGTTAAATTAGTTATGATACCAAATTTGTTTGCATGCTGAGAAATTTTTTCTAATTTTTCCTTTGTTAAAGCAAAAGGGGAATTATTTCTTCTTCAAGTTGTTTATCTGCTCTAATAAACAAACATAATGGATGACATGCTAATGAAATTGATCTAAATATTTCTCACTCTTCCTGACTCTAAAGAAAGGTAAAAAAAATACTTTCCAATTATGAATAATCTTCTTCCTTATTACAAAGCAAAGGGTTACTACAGAAAGATAATAAAACTAAAATGAATTAGTCAAAACTTAGGTTTTCAGTAATAGTGTGGTTATATCTTACCTTATTGATGCCCATTGACAGGAAGTGATCTAGCAGGTATCGGGCTTCTGTAAGGGTGCAGGCATTAATGACTGCAGTAACATCCAACGTCTCACCTTCTTCCTGTATAAAATCAGCATAATATGATGACCATTACTTTGAGCTGAAAACAGAAGGCAATAGCCTATTGTTTCATATATTTATTTCCTAGTATTGGGTTAGCTAATGAGATGCTCAGATAAGTGCAATATATGATCATTACCCCAAGAAACATAGAGTTTAGTTGAAAAGATAAGACACATTTAAGCAGTTAAGAATTCAAGGTGGGATGTAAAGACGACCCATGTGTTATATAAACAACAAATGTTATCACATAATCAGCAGAGAAATCTGAAAAGCAAGCAGGAAGTGGCATACATGTAAAACCTAAGCATTAGATTAGACCAGGAAATAGAAAATACCTTCATGTAAAAACTGAAAGTGCTTTGAATGATAAACAATACAAAAGCACTTTTCATTAAACCATTACGCTTTTTTAAAAATTACAAACCTTTGCTTCTTCCATCTGCATTATATTGGCTTGACAATCAGAAATACTGTCATTGATGTAATCTATATTAGCAGTCAGTGACTCCATCTCTTCATTGATATTAGCCACATTTTTATCTCCCTCTCCATTCTCCTTGACTATCTTCTCCCTTCTTTTTGAAAGTTTCTCTCGTCTTTTTGTGAGTTCCTCCCGTTGCTATTGAGATAGCAGGTTGGATTTTTAGAAATTATGTTCATTTATTTATATACAATACCATCAAACCGCCCCCCCCCCCAAAAAAAAACTTGGTAAGTGTTAAATTTACCCAGGAAACAAAATTGGAAGAGTAAAATTAACAGTCAGCTAAGGGGGAGCGTATCTACTCTCTATTTTCCACACCTTGAGGAGTCTATTCATATCCGCCTCCATGTTGGAAATGGTCATCTTCTGCATGATGATGTCTGTGACCCTGCGCTCAAGGAGCTGCCACTTCATGCGAGCTGTCTTGGAAATAAACACTCGGCCAGTCAATCCTTTCCTCTGATATTTTTTCCTATGATCATATAAAACAGACAAGCATAATTACTTATGCACTTATTTGATTGTGCACTGCCAAATAATGAGCCATTTTTTCATTTAAGTATAACATTCAGTATTAACGGCCAAGATTACATCAGCAGGAACAGAATTATGTAGACCTGGTTCCATTTGTTGCTGGCGTTGGTAAGGCCTGGACTCTCGCCACAGGAATTCTCATTTTCTGCTGGGCTCCTGTCCTTGACGCATCTGTTTCGACAGCAGCTGCACTGGAACCCGTGTCCTGAACAGGGGCATCAGATGAACTCAGCTTCCGAGTAACTTTCCCAGCCACTTTATCTGACATGGGTCTTACTTGCCGACGAAGAGCTGTAACCTGAAATTGCAGCAAAGGTTCACTCATTCTCTTAGTCTATAGAAATACATCATTTATCTCAAAGTCAGAATGTTTCTTCCAAATGGTCAGCTTGCTTACTGTACCTCTTCAGTTTTGCGACGTAGAACCACTTCTTGGTTTCTTTTTTGGGCTTCCAGAAGTCTAAGTTGATGCTATAAAATAATATTAAATAAGTGGAAATAGTAAAGTGAAAGATACAATATTTCCTATTCCTATATGAATATATTTCCCCATACCCCTGGGAACTATGAGTTCTTAGCAGAATCTGAGTCAACAACCTTGTATGTATTATTACAGGTACAGCGATTTCATTCCAACAAACACAAGTAAATACAGATATACCCCATCCCTTTTTGAAAAAATGAAAGGTTATCTCTGTGTTACATACTTTAATTTGATACATTTGGTGCTTACTATGTGCAGTACTTTTCTAAATGCTTTACAAATGTTATCTTATTTAATTTTGTTAGATATTTTGTTTTAGTTGCTGTTTGAGGCACAAACAGGAAGAAACAAAGCTTAAAATATTTTCAATAGCGTCATCTTACAATATATACAATAATTATAAACTGTTGTAGACACAGGAGGAATATATATTAATTTGATTAGTACTTATAATAACTATGGATCTTATGGTGGATAAAGTAAATGGACAATAAAACATGTCTGCATTGACTATTAATTTGTTTCTAGGTACTCTCAAAATAAAGATGACTAATTAGGATTACTTCAAGCCATTCTACAGGCATATAATTTAAGAAAAAATTTTGGACTTAAAAAGAACTCAGAGGCCAGGAGCGGTGGCTCATGCCTGTAATCGCAGCACTTTGGGAGGCCGAAGTGGGAGAATCACTTCAGGTCAGGAGTTCGAGACCAGCCTGGCCAACATGGCATAACCCTGTCTCTGCTAAAAATACAAAATTAGCCAGGTATGGTGGCACGTGCCTCCAATCTCAGCTACTTGGGAGGCTGAGGTGGGAGAATCGCTTGAACCCAGGAGGCAGAGGCTGAAGTGAGCCAAGACTGTGCCACTGCACACCAGCCTGGAGGGCAGAGTGAGACTCCATCTCAAAAAAAAAGGAAAGAAAGAAAGAAAGAAGAAAGAAAAAAAGAAAGAAAGAAAGAAAGAAAGAAAGAAAGAGAAAGAAAGAAAGAAAGAAAGAAAGAAAGAAAGAAAGAAAGAAAGAAAGAAAAGGGAGGGAGGGAGGGAGGGAAGAAGGAAGGAAGGAAGGAAGGAAGGAAGGAAGGAAGGAAGGAAGGAAGGAAGAAAGAAGAGAAAGAAAGAAAGAAAGAAAGAAAGAAAGAAAGAAAGAAAGAAAGAAAGAGAAAGAAAAAGAAAAGAAAAGAAAGAAAGAAAAGAAAAAGGAAAAAAGAAAGAACTTAGGTCTTAATTCCAGTTCTATCATTTATTCAATTCTGTGATCTTGGACAAAGTTTAAGAATGACAGTTCACTACAAACTTCCTTTCTAGTACTTAAATTCTGTTATTTAACAAATAATCACTCGTGTTTTGCATTCAAATTCAAACAGATCATTCATTTTATGTTTATATATATTTCTGTCTCATCAGATGGGAATTCCTTGAGAAAATGACTTTATCTTATCACAGCCATATCTTAATTGCCTACCACAATGACTGATATAAAAGCAAAATTAATATGTTTTTTAAATTAATGAATTATCAAAAACTAAAATTATCATAGTTTGAAACTTGTTACATTAAATTTCTTCCTATTAAAAACCAAATCTCAAGCTCATTCATATTTGTATATGGTATGTAAATGTCACCCTGAACTTTCTAAGGGTTCAAAGATGAATATGACAAGGAACAATTTTGAAAGGAGGTCAATATGTACACAAGGCAACAAATAAAAGGGAGAAGGAGTATGAATGTTAGCTTTATATGTGATTAGCCAGCATTGTGTCTTTATAATAGAATATAGGCATCATATGTTATGGAAAAGATTCAAAGAGTTCATCCCAGGAGTTCAGTATTGATCTCCCTATATCTTATATGAATTAGTAATAAAGAAATAGGTAGCATACACTGTAAAGAAATTATTCCCGTTGTCCAAAGGTTTTCATTAAATATAAAATAAACAGCCAAAAAATGGAAAGAACCCAAACGTCTATCAACTGATGAATGGACAAACAAAACGTATTCTATCTATATAACCATAAAAAAAGAATGAAGTGCTGATACATGTTATAACATGGCTGAACCTTGAAAATATCATGTTAAATAAAAGAAGCCAGACACAGCTGAGTGCAGTGGCTCACACCTGTAATCCTAGCTCTTTGGGAGGCTGAGGGGGGTGGATCACTTGAGGTCAGGAGTTCGACACCAGCCTGGCCAACATGGTGAAAACCCCTCTCTACTAAAAATACAAAAATTAGCCAGGTGTGGTGGTGCATGCCTGTAGTCCCAGCTGCTCAGGAGGCTGAGGCAGGAGAATGGCTTGAACCTGGGAGGCGGAGGTTAGAGTGAGCCAAGATCACGCATTGCACTCCAGCCTGGGCGACAAAGTAAGACTCTGTCTCAAAAAAAAACAAAAAAACAACAAAAAAAGCAAGACACAAAAGACCACATCTGGTATGATTCCATTTATATGCAATGTCCACAGGGACAAAATGTAGATTAGTGGCTGCCAGAGGCCGAGGCAATGGTGAGTGACTACCAATGAGTATAGTGTATCTTCCTGGAGTAATGAAAATTTTCTGTAATTAGATAGTGGTGATCATTGCACACTTTTGTGAATATACTAAAAACATGAATTGTACACTTTAAAAGGTAAATTTTAGGATATGTGAATTATATCCCAACTTTTAAAACAATAACAAAAAAAAGAATAGGCAATATGTTAGAATGTGCTTCTACTTGATTTCAGTAGGATCAGATCGATAAAAACACAATTTTAAATGCCCAGGAATTAACTGTGACAAATACACTGATTATTAAAATACACTGACATAGTAGGAGAAAAAAAGAAATAAACATAACCAAAATAGGGGAGTCATCTGGACAAAATATCCACTATCCACTTTTCTACCTCACTACCCTCTTTTCTCTATCCCCTTTCCTCTTTACATCCCAAAATAGATTTCCATTTTCTAAAATATGCCTTATGCTCATATTTTTCCAGGGAGGATTTAGGAAAAGTTGAGCAAGTAAAAAGGAATAATGGCGGAAACCTAACCAATAATAAGGGAAAAAGTGATGGCCTCTTCTTTTTCAAAGAGGGAGTCTTGCTGTGTTATTGTTCAGGCTAGTCTAGAACTTCTGGGCTCAAGCACTCCTCCCGCCTCAGTCTCTCAAAGTGCTGGCTTAGATTATAAGCATGAGCCACTGCACCCAGCTTCTTTTAAGAAAAAAAAATCCTAACCATAATTTTTCACCTAAAAGAAATAATCATATTGCCAGAATTTTGGAAAGAAGAAGAAAAAAAATCAACCATAACTTATAACCCTAACACAACTACAATTAGCACGTTGAGATGTATCCTTTGAATTTTCCCTCATTGAAATCAAGCATACATTTATATGTAAAATGACCATGCTTTACACTTAATGCATGGTCATTTTTCAGATAAGTATACAGTTTCAAAATATAAATGGAATGTACCATAATTTCTTTAACCATTCCTCCTACTGTCAGGGATCTTGGTTGTTTTTACTTTTTTCACAATGACAAAGAATCCTAAAGTGAAGATTTTGATGCATAGTATTTTTACTTATTTTAGATTATTTTCTTCATCTAAATTCATGGAAGTAGAATCTTGAGTCAAAGGATACAAAAATTTTGATAGTCCTTATAAAAGCCTCTTCTAATAAGGGCTGGTTGTTACTCTAGGATTATTTATAAGTACCTCTAGTGATAAAACATTCTTCAAAACTATCCTAAACTTGCTATCTTATATAATACTGCAACTAGTTCCTTGGTCATCCTAGGGATAACCAGTCATTCTTGCCATTTACTTCTATGTCATCATCAGGAAAATAGGCCTCAAATAAAATATATAATATTACAGTGTTTTTTATGAACTCTTATACTGAATTACCATAATCCACATACTGTAATAAATGACATTTTATAAAATGTATGCTTATCTATTGTCCTTAACCTGCAATTAGTAGTTACAGTTACCAGAAATTTTTCCTCCATTTATTAAACAATCTTTTTCAATGTACAATTTTCTTATATAACTGAGAGTTAAAATCCACTTACATCTCTTTTACGTTGATCCTTTTTCAACTGAGCAATCTCTCTGTTTCTTCTAGACTCAGTCAGTCTGGCTTTCTCTTGTTCTTCTTTCATTTGTTTCATTAGGCGAACCTAATCAATTAGGTATATACATCTGTTGAAATTACTCTGTCACAACATTCTTTAAATCAACCACATATATGGAAGTAAGTTCTTAGAATTCTGAATACTTAACATGGAAACATGCAGTTTTGCTGCACATTTAAAATGGGCAATTCTTATTTCTGTGGGATTCATATATTTCTATTTCTAATACATTTTTATTAAATTGCTTAGTATTCTATGCTTTTTGTATTCAATATTCAGTTGTTCTGCAACTTGAAAACTTGATGCTTAGCTTACTATCAGTAGCTGTGTGACCTTGATCGAATTACTTTACTTCTCTAGGCTTTGGTTTGCTCATCTATAAAATGGAAATAATATTTCCACAGCATTGGATTTTTGTGAGAATTCAACCAGTTAACACCCACACGGCGTTTTAACAGTACCTGGCACTTGAATTCTCAACAACTTAATAAGCGCTTAATAATTTTAGCTGCTGTTGTTATCAGCAACTACACAACATAATAATCAAATGACTATGTGCCTCCTAACAACATTTAACTCAACAATGAACCACATTTAAGACAGTGGTTTCATAAGATTATAGTGGAGCTAAAAAATTCCTATTGCCTAGTGATGTAATAATGTCATAACATCACATTACAAAGCACTACACCCATTTGCAGTAGTGCTGGTATAAACAACCCTACTGTGCTGCTAGTCATACTAAGTATAGTCCACACAATTATGTATAGTCCATAATACCTGATAAGGATAATAAATGACTATGTATTGGTTTATGTATTTACTATACTATACTTTTTATAGATATTTTAGACTTATGAAAAAAGTTAACTATAAAGCAGCCTCAGGCAAGCCCTTGAGAAGATATTTAAGAAGAAGGCATTGTTATCATAGGAGATGACAGCTCCATGTGTGTTCATGCTCTGGAAGGCCTTCCAGTGGGACAAGATGGGGAGGTGAAGACGGTGATATTGATGATCCTCACTCTGCATAGGCCTAGGCTATCGTGCATGTTTGTGTTTTAGTTTTAACAAAAAAGTTTAAAAAGTAAAAAATATAAAAATTTAAAATTGATATAAGCTTACAGAATGATGATATAAAGAAAAAATATTTTTGTACGGCTATACAGTGCATTTGTGTTTTAAACTATGTGATATTTCAAGAGTCAAAAAGCTTTTTTAACTTAAAATATTTATAAAGTAAAAAAATTACAGTAAGCCAAGGTTAATTTATCACTGAAGAGAGTTTTTAAAGTAAATTTAGTGTAGCTTAAGCGTGTACAGTAGTGATAAAATCCACAGCAGTGTATAGCTATGTCCTAGGACTTCATGTTCGTTTACCATTCACTCACTGACTCACACAGAGCAACTTATAGTCCTGCAAACTCCCTTCATGGTAAGTGCATATTTTACAGGCATACCTTGGAGACCTTGCAGGTTTGGTTCCAGAGCACCGCAAAAAGGTGAATATCACATTAAAGCAAGTCACACAAATTTGTTGGGTTTCCCGGTGCATATAAAGTTATGTTTATACTATACAGTAGTCTATTAGGTGTGCAATAGCATCATGTCAAAAAAATAATGTGCATGCCTTAATCAAAAAACTTAATTGTTAAAAAAAAAATGCTGACAGAGACATGAAGTGAGCAAATGCTGTTGGAAAAATAGTGCCAACAGACATCCTCAAGGCAGGGTTGCCACAAACATTCAATTTGTAAAAAATGCAGTATCTGCAAAGGGCAATAAAGCAAATCACAGTAAAATCAGGAATGCCTGTAAAAGTGTACAATTTTTGGCTGGGCACAGTGGCTCATGCCTTTAATCCCAGCACTTCGGGATGTCGAGGTAAGTGGATCAGCTGAGGTCAGGAGTTTGAGACCAGCCTGACCAATACGGTGAAACCCCGTCTCTACTAAAAATACAAAAATTAGCTGGGCATGGTGGTGTGCACCTGTAGTCCCAGCTACTGGGGAGGCTGAGAAAGGAGAACTGCTTGAACCTGGGAGGCGGGCAACAGAGCGAGACTCCCTCTCGAAAAAAAAAAAGTGTACCATTTTTTATCTTTTATACTGTATTTTTTACAATACCTTTTCTATGTTTAGATACACAAATATTTAGCATTGTGTTAAAATTGCCTAGAGTATTCAGCATAGTAACATGCTGTACAGGTTTGTAGCCTAGGAGCAACAGGCTGTACCACATAGCCTAGATGTGTAGTAGGCTATAACATCGTGGTTGTATAAGTACACTCCATGATGTTTGCACAATAATGAAATCACCTAAAAATGCATTTCTCAGAATGTACCATCATTAAGTGATGCATGATTACACTTTCTAAGTCACTTCCATATTTGCTATTTTATTGCTATTTTAAGAAAACTACACTGACTTTCATGAAAGATTTAAAGAATAATTAATCCCACAACAAAAACAGATAACAGATCAGGATTTGCCCACTCTCTTTGGACAGGGGAAGAAAATTAGTGCTTTTCTAAGTATAGGAATGATAAACACTAAATTTAAGAGAGTTATTAGCTATTGGAGAATGGGGAATATGATCAGGAAAAGATAAACAGAAGGCTTACTGTATATCTGTAATGCTTAATATTTTAAACTAGACTGTGGATACAGTGTTTGTTATGTTATTATCTATGCTTTCTTGCATATTTGAAATATTTTATACTTTTGTTAAGCTTGCATAAGAGTTTTAAGAGAAGAAATATCTATCAATGTCTAAGAAGCCCTGATGAGCACATGATTTTCAGCTACTCTGAAGAAAGGCTTTGATGAGGAATGACTATCAGAAACAACTTCTAATTGCCAAAGGAAAGTACATCATTTGTAAGACTGGGTTACCTTTATCGAATATGGAAAGAACCACAATAGTTGTTTATTTTTTTGTCCCAAATGACAAAATCATACTGAACATCAAACGTTAATGGAAAAAATAATCAATACCTTTGTTTTTTTCATTTCCATCACATCCTGCTGCAATTTCTTCAACTGCTTTTCATACTGAGACTGATTTTTAAGCAACCTTGCGTGTTCTTTTTGAGCTGCTTGAAGTCTCTGCAGTTCTTTGTTCATGGCTTGGAGTTTCTTTTCATATTCAGACCTAACTTTTTTTGCTTTTTCTTCTGAGTAAGATTCTACCGAGCCTAAATGACCAGAGGACATTTTTATATGTTTTTTGTGAGACACAGATTTTTATTTCACAGATTTACAGTCCATATCCTAAGAGAAGAGTTACTTCCCAAACACCCACATCTCAGAAGACTAGGGTGTCTTTCAATCATTCTCTCTTTTATTATCTACTCTTAACCTGTTTAATGATTGTTGAAGCTTATTTATTAATATGTTATGTTAAAATGTCCCCAACATAAATCAAAACATTAAAACAACCATAAATTTGTATAAAGTAAGTAAATAGCTTAGGCAGATATCGGTATGAAAAAACAAAACAAATAACAATATTTAACATTATGAGACAAATTAACATATAATGTGGCCAAAAAGGATTTACAAGCTACATATAACTTCTAAATAAAAGGCACAAACTTTGACTTGCAAAAACAAAACAAATAAATAACAAAAAAGGGTTTAATATGGCTATTTTTTTTCTTCTAAAGGAAAAGATAAAAACCCATTTTGAATATTTAGCTTGAACTTTCATGTGAATTAAATATAATTCTTACCTAAGTTTTGAAGCACCTGGTCTCTTTCAAGCTGAGTGTCCCGAATTTTATGTTGCAGCATCATTAGCTTCTCTTCATACTGCTTTTTCAGAGTCTGCAGTCTTTTCTGGCTGTTTTCTAGTTCATCAATCAGCTTTTGCTTAATTGCAATTTCACAAGTAATGTTTGCCAAGTCTGCTTGATAATTGGCTATTTATAAAAGAAGAAAATAAAAATCCTGGTACTAGGCCAAAATATCAGAATTCTGGCTTTCAAGCAAGAGCATAAAAACCATCAACTAGGTATTTTTATTCACTTGGTAGTTATTAGAAAAATTTCCTGAAAAAACCAAAAACCAAAAGGTGAATGATATAAAGAGTGTTCATTTTGGTCAAGGACAATGCTATTTGTATTAGGTAAGAATGGAAATCACACAATGACTAAATCCAGTAAGAGAAGTAACTCATTTGTTTAGCACATAAGCCTTGGAAGGCAAATGTAGGTCAGTGGTCACAAAAGTTGCTTTCATCAAGTATGAAATGGAGAATGTTAAGAGTTTTCTGTCATGGTTTAAACAACTTCCCAAAATGAATTTTTGCCCTTATACCAAAGGGCAAGTACCTTTTTCATCTGATTCAGAATCTGATTCATCAGAACTTTCACCCCCCTCAATGTCATCTTCCTCCTCCTCCTCCTCCTCTTCTTCATCCTCATGATCACTCACTTCTTGACTTTCTTCCTAAAATGTGATTTGTGAAAATTAATAGCATAATATTGGCAAAACAAACTGATTCCCTCATTGAGACAGTCTGCTGGAGTACAAAGTACAGAAACATAAAAAAAATTCACTTTTCATCAGTATAAAAATGTTAAGGTTATTACATAGTAATTTTGTCTTAAATCAAAAAGTATTTCATCTCTCATAGTATTCTACTCCTGACTCCCCAACACAATGCTTTCACGATACATAAGATTGAGAGTTGCCAATATTTTATAGCTCGTATTTCTGAAGAAACATCTTCAAAGAAATAGATTAAACAGAATGCATCATAAGCAGTTCACTTTTCTACAAGTAAGTTAGTAAGTTATCATCAACCAAGAACAACCAAACCTGGTGACTAAAACTGACAAGTTCATTCTTTCATACTTACCACTTCTAATTCACTGTTTTCTCTTTCCGAAACACCCTTTTCTTCTTTCTTCTCTTGGTCAGTGTCTGTATTATCCTCTTTACCAGCCACACTAAAAAAAGGAACATAAGGGTACGGTGTTAAAATAGAAAGGAAAGTTATTCACTTTTTTTCCCTCAGATTTTTAAAAGCCATCAATGATTTGTGAAAACAAACTTTAAATGTTGGTCACTTAACTGAGCAAAGCTATTCTATCCGATGCTTCAGAGAAAAATGGAAATTGCCAATCAATCAATAGTGTAATGATTTATATCACTGGAGAAAAGCTTATTTTCAGAAAACACTGAGGAATAGATTATGCCCAAAAGCACGAGACCTCAACACCCCTAAGAACTAGTCACAGTAGCAGCCAATTAACTAGAATGTAAGGCAACTTAAATTCAAAAGAAATCAAACACTTTTGTTTTCTCATCTGAATACAAAAAAACTTCTCTCATATAAATACAAAGATATAAAAAACTACATTTTCATTGATGTCCTAATACATTTAAGAGTAAATTTAAAGTTCCAGTTTAAATCTGCCCACAGTAAGCTTGGCTACACTAGCTATATCCATCAGTATGTTCAGGTCTCCTTCATGTAGTGGCACAGGCTCTTTTTTCTTAGGCAGCCCGTACAGCACAAGGCTACTTCTCATTACGGTCTCACACAATGTGTCTTTGCATACCAAAAACTGTCTAATGTTCAGGATGCCCTTTGATTGAATAGAAAATTTCAGGGTCTGCCGCAAGATTCACCTTATAATTGGAAGCTCTCTTCTTAAGTTACCTAGTACCTACAGCCATAACTACACACATACCAGGGAATGATTATAGCTAAATTAATTCAGCCCTGGTGGCCCGGAGGAAAAGACAGAACTTTTGTATACCCAAATAACTCTAATCCTTTGTGGGTTTAGCAATCAACTATGCACAGAAATTACACTACTGATCATTAGACTCACATATTTAATTAAGCTAAATAACATTAAGAAAAAGTGAACTTTAAATGAATCTGTATATGAACTATTTCCTTTTGTGCTATAGTAGCATTTTAAAATCATTAAAAAGCACTTTGAGAGGCTGAGACGGTCAGATCACGAGGTCAGGCATTCGAGTCCAGCCTGGCCAACATGGTGAAACCCCGTCTCTACTAAAAATACAAAACTTAGCCGGGCATAGTGATGCATGCTTATAATCCCAGCTACTAAGGAGGCTGGGGCAGGAGAATTGCTTGAACCCGGGAGGTAGAGGTTGCAGTAAGGCGAGATTGCGCCACTGCACTCTAGCCCGGGCAACAGAGCGAGACTGTCTCAAAAATAAATAAATAAATAAATTATAATAAATTTTAAAAATAAATAAATAAATAGAATACTCAAATAATGCAATATTCTCCAAGTAAAATTCCTCTAGAAAAAAAACTTTACAACTTTATCAGAATAGCTTAATAACAGCTATCATGTTTTCATATATTCTTCTATATTAAATAATTTCCCTAATACATGGATTGATTTTTAGCTTCTAGGCTAAAAACTTAATCTCATTTAGGCCCTATTATAACTATAACTTTAATGATTAACTCTAAGTTTCTATCCTCAGAGATATTTTTGTACTGAGCACTATGAATATACTTTTCCCTTGTAAGGACTTTTCAGAGTTTGTCATTTATGTTTATGTTATTATTTATTTAGTGTCTGTATTTCTCACTAGGCAGTCAGCTTCCTAAGGGAAGGCATCGTGTCTGTTTGCCTCCACATTACATCCCTAGTACCCAGGTCCTGGCACATAACAAATGTGAAGTAAGTGTTTGTTAAATAAACCAATCCCTGTGACTATGCATGAGCACCTCTGTGTGAACATGCCTATGTGTCTCATGCACGAGCTCGACTGGAGCAGAATGGTACAGTTTCAAAGATGCATAAAGATGCATGAGAGACAGCATACATGTGGAGAGAGAAGAAAGTATAAGTAGGAGTACCAATACAATAGTCTTAACTGGAAATGAAGTAAACTGCAACAGGGTTCCATGAGTGTTGTTAAATCATTTGGATGGAGAAAAATGTGCTTGAAGAAAACTAGGAACCACCTAGAAAGAACTTTTATGATAAACAAGAAATAATTTTATGTGATATATTGAATGCCTCTCTTAGGTTGCTTATAATATACTAGGACTGCTGATTTTCCACCATCATGCAGTTCAAGCTGAAAATCTAGAAAGAAATTCCTCTTTCATCCAATCATCAATTAAAAGGCCAGCAGCACGCACTCAAACAGTGCTATACTTGAGGTTTAGGTCTAAGGTGTAAGGCTACGAAAGGATAATTTGTTAGGGAGACATCTCCCAGCCGGTTTTCCAGTTCCCTCTCCTGGGCAGTCTCCCTTTCTCACCTGTGACTGGTACAGAATACAGTTTTCATTATTCTCTGTTCTTGTATTACTTCAAGTTCCAACCAAATCACATTATACTTAAGTTTACAGCCATACAACACCTTATTCCAAACATTTGACCCAACATATCCTTCTACTCCCCACTCCAACTCACTGATACCCAGTTAAACAAATGTTCTTTCACTTCCACATTAACTCATATATTATAAGTCATTCATGCCACTACTTTTGTGGAAAAATCAGCAGTCATAACTTTACATTATTAATTTAAAAGCTCAAACTTTTAAAATACAAGTTGATAGTTATAATTTTTATACCTCAAATATTGAAGTTTTCCTCAGTAAACGGAGGCAAATTGATACCTAAAATAAGTATCTAAGTAGCAATGGAAGATATTTAAATTTGTACTTTATATAGAATCAGAAGCTTGGGAGCTGGAAGGAACATTAGCAATTACCCCCTTCATTTGACAAACAAAAAGGGAACTGTGGCCTGGAGAAGTGCATTCCCTCAAGAGGACTAAAACCAGTTATCCTGACTCCCAGAACATCTGAAAGTTCAGCTCACAGACTGGAAGCATCTGCATCACCTGGGAGCTTATTACTTATGCAGAATCTCAGGCTCCATCTCAGACCTACTGAATCAGAATCTGCATTTTATCGAAATCCCTAGGAGATCTGTACACACGACTATGTTTGAGAAGTTGTTCTGTAACCACCAAACCACTCTGCTTTTGCTCTCCTGCAGGGATCATGTAAAGATGGGAATAAACTCCTTTCACTGAGTACATTTAAAGGAATTGAATATTTTATGGTGATTAAATGCTTCCACACACAAATTTAATGATGCATCTTATTTTGACCTTTCAGAATAGAAGAAATTTCACAATTTTAATGCCTTAATTTAATTCCAATAATAAACATGTTGTCCTAAGTATGTATTGCTTAGGTGAGTTATAGTATGACCGATAAAAAATTAAAATTATAGCCTAAGTACAGAATACTTTAAAGAACCTATGGGCTTATGGCATATAAGTATAAAAACTTTAGAATACTATATAACATACTAAATATAATTATAAAATATAAATTATAAGGTAATTTAAAGAAAAACATTTAAACTTTAAGATATTTAAAGTAAGATATTCATTTAACTAATTGCATAGTATAAGTTCTCAAGTTCTTAAGTAAAAGATGAATGTCTAAAGCAGGGCTTCTGAAATAGTTAAATATTACCTTGAAACTAGTATATTTTCTTAATCATTTTGACTATGTAATCTAGAGACTTGTTTAGGAAAATCTATGAAGAAAACTTCTGATAAGAAGGAAAATACCACTTGATCCTTGGTTAAATAATCATAATTCTGAATCAGTAAAACGCAATCAAGAATATTATTCTAAATTTTGCTCGTTTCAAATGAAAAAAAAGCAACTATCCTGTTTTTGATGTCCACTTCAAATACATTTTAAAAGCAAAAATTGTTTTTCTATTTCAACCTTAAGAATGTTTTATAAATCTTATTTGTAATAAGGCCACAGTTTCCTTTTGTTTGTTGTCATTTTAATGGTTTTTTTTCCAGTAAAGATTATACCAAATAAAGAAGAGAGAGACAGAGGCCCACCCATGACTCAGCACGTGCTACAACAAAATGTCAATTTCCGCTCTGCTCACAAGTTTTTGTAAGACAAAGAATTACTGTTGTTTTTTCTTTTTCTAATAAATCAAATGGCAGGGGTTTTAGGGTTATTTTTATCCTACAAAAGGTAAGTCATCACCATAATTATCATAGTTTATTCTGTAATCAATAATTCAAGTATCTAGTGAAGATTTTATTCTTAAAAAGTATTTTCTTAAAAATTTATTACAGTGTTCTTGTTAGTTTTATAAAATTAGCATTACTTTTAGGAGCACCCCAGCTTATCTAGTCTGAAACAATCTATAATACTATAACACATTTCCTTGTGAATAGCAACTAAGTATTTAAACGACATTTTAATAAAAAACCTGGGAAATATTCCAACCTTCTTTCTTCTCGATTGCTTTCCTCAAGTTTCTGTAGCCTTCAAAATCACGAGGCACAGTATTGGAAGGCCAAGCCAATGAAGGACAAACCAGACAGTAAAAAGCGAAAGTGATAAGAAGGTAAAAATGATACATGAGCTTGAAGACTTTAAAATAAATTTTAAAAGATATCATCAAAGGACAATACACAGTAAAAAGGCAATACATTTGTATGAATAAAAAGTAAGTAGAAAATCAAGCAGCAATATATCTAAGAAGAGTATATAGACTGTCAGTTGAAATTATGCAGCAGCAAAATGTATAGTCTCAATTTATAAAAGTTGATAAGGATTAGGCAAGCTTGGATGCCTTTTAGTCTGAAGTGGGTCAATTTACTCAGCTTCCCCCAAAAAAGACCACTTTCAATAATATTCTCTTTCTTTCAAGCCTTTACAGAAGACCTTTTAATGGCATCATTAAAAGAATTTCACAAAGTAATGCCTTTATACTATAATATGAAAATACCACTAATACTACATTCTAGGATACTACTTTTAAAAACATACTTTCTGTTTTAATATACTACATATGAATATCACTAAATCTAAAAAAAAATCTGATTTCAAAGTTATACATGAAATGGTATTGCAGGCAAATGAATATGGTTGTTATGATATCTGTGAAAAACTGTAATTTCATTAATTGAAAATAAAATTTCACACTGGGATTAAAGAGTTTACTAATTATTATAAACTAACTACTGAAAGGGCATATCTATAAAGCAATAGTGGCAAAAAAAAAAAAGGGGTGGGGAGAAATGTAGTACTTTCCATTAGTAAGATTGTTTTTTAACCAGAAACATATAAGAAATATTATGTGTAAAGGGTTTTAAAGATAAAGAATATTCAATATTAAAACTTGGGGATCTTTACTCAATGGAATGTACTGTATACCAGTATTTGTCATGTAGACAAAAAAACAGATGTGCTAGGCTCTGATTAAGTATATGGCAACATTGATATAGAACACTTCTGCCCAGAATATTTTTCAGAATCATCAATATTTTAAAATGAAGAGATTGAATCAGAGGTATGAGTTATTTTATCAAGCCAGTTCTTTTCATTTTAATTTCATAACATAAGTGCTCTCATGTGATTCTTATTTATTGGTCTGTGATTGTTTTCACATCAACTTATACGCTGCCATTATAAGACAAGACTAGCAATCTTTCTGAGAAAAAGTCTACAAAGTAATATATACCAGTAATCAAATGGTCCAGTATACTGATTAGAAAAAGCAAAGTAAAACCACTGCCTAAGAAATCTGTGTGTTTCTAGAGTTTCAACCCAACACCACTAAATACAAATCAGTGCAGTCTGATCGATGAGTGAAGTTTTTTATGTTGCAAGTCATTTAAAGCTAGATATCCAAAAATATGGGATTTAATGTGTGAATGGTAAATTTTCCTCATCCACATACACAAAAAATGCAAAAAACTTTTATGTCTACTCTAGGCCTATACTAATGATAACGAGCTACAATGGCTCAGAGAATGTGGTTCCCTCATGAAGAACCCAGATTTTCTGTTTTCAATATAGAGACTTTTGTTAGCTTATACAAGAAAGCTATATTAAAATATATAGCTGACATGAGCTAGCAAGTACATAAACTTCGATGCCTCCTAAACTGCCTTTTTAAAAACCATTACAATCAATAGTTCAAAAAGACAATGAAGGGACAGAGAAATAAACTAATAATCTAACACCTCTCCATAACTTAAAGGAAAACTTTAGTTTTTACTTCACTTAGTTCCCCTACAATGCTGCTTCTACAGTTAAAGAGAATGACAATTCTTGCCAACCATTCTAACATTTGTGTAACTGAAAGATATGTAACATAGTTTAATTGTTATTTTCTTACTATCTACACCTCTGGATTATTCTACAGCTCAACAGAAAATAAGCACAAAAAGGTAGAAGAGCAAACCTTAAAACCTCACATATTAGCTATTAGTTATAGTTCTGATAAAGACTGACGCAGAAGAAGGTGAAACTTTCAAACAGCATTTGTGGCATCCTTCTTAAACACAAATGCAGCTTCTGGCATTAAAATGATCCAGTTACCACTCTTCCTATCAACTCTTACATTGTCAGAGGCCCTAAAGCCACCACAACCAAAAATCTACAACACAAAACAATAAATTAAAAGACACAGAGCTTCTAAAGAATTTGTGAATTCAGTGACAAGGAAAGGAGGCAGCTATAGAAGCCCGGACAGCTTAGAAGAGCTGAATCCAAAGGTCAAGCAAGTCCCAGACAGGTTTTAGAAACTCACAGCCAGAACAAAGGTTTAAAACAAAACAAAACAAAACAAAACCTTTCCTACTCTTTTTTTCATTAGATTATGCTGCCTAACATATTATGTCGTATGGATTAATGTATCCTCTTTAAAAATTCCAAACACCCCTACAAAGGAAGCTTGTTGGTTATCAGACATTTCCACTGGTATGAATTTAGTCAAATGGCTTTGTTCCTGAGTTTGAATTTAAGGAAATCAGAGAAGAAAATAGATAATTTTGAAATTGGAAGTACTTTAGGGTAGGGCAGAATTATGTGAGAACTGGACCACATAAGGGAGGAATGGATCAAGGTAGCATGGGGACACAGGAAGGTCAGTAAGAACGAATGGCTAAAGCAGAAATTCCCATTTTTCCCCCAAAGATTGGCCTACACCCATGAGAGGGAAAGAAGGTTCTTTCCCCTGTCTTGCCTTTTCTTGCTCCCTTCTGAATTATTCTTACCATACTATAAAATGGGCAGAAATCATTTTATGGGAGTGAGCTGGGAAATTTGGACATCATGTATTTGCAATACTTGCTAGAGAAAAATCAGTCCAAAGTTTCAATTAATTTTTAATCGAACCTCCTGTATGTGTAAGGTTGAAGTAGACCCACATTTTGCAATGCCCTCTCTGACAAATAAACGTGAAGCATGGAACGCAACTCAACCAGAATCAATGCATCCAAACAGGAGCTATCACTTTCAAGGAGCTCCTGTGGAAAACTGAGCACTTTAGTAAAGCTGCTGTCCTTCTAAACATTTCTGGAACTCTAGGTTTATTGTTTGCTGGTTTTTTCCAACTTGTAGGGAATCCTTTGGCTAAATGAGGGCTTATCTACATTTTAAAAATAGAAATTGGCACTACATACAGTTAAAAGTTATTGGGATCCGAGTGTGATGAACAAAATGCTTTATCAAACTAAGTAAAACGGATTGGTTTTAATTTTTTAATTCAAAAAAACCTTTGATTATAGTGTGGTAAGACATATTCTATTAAATGTTATAAATTTTTATATGTAGCAATAAAAATTTATAAATTGGCTCTAAAAATGTTTACAGCTATATAGTATAGTACACAAGAAAAATTTTTTGGATTCACAAATTATATAGGTGTCAGTTTTACAAAATTATATAGGTGTCGGTGTACAAAGGTACACTATAGCATGTGTGAAAATGCTCTTAAAAATGTTTGTATATAGCACTCTATAGGTATATTAATTTTTAGAAAGTATTAATTTGTTTTTCTCATTCTAAGCTATCTTTCATTTCTTATATGGCTCACTCACAAATATTTTATGTCTAATTATGTGTCTTTTTGTTAGGAAATAAATTATTTTCTTCACTTAGGCTTTTACGTTTAAATCCAGTTGTTTGGTGAGTTCTTATTAGTATTAACATCTATTATTTTTATTATAATAATTATTACAGCTACATAATCACTGAATTAGTCACAACCACTATTACAATGTTAAAAACAGCCTAGATTTCTATTGGGATCCTTATTTATTTTTCATTAGTCATATTCAACAGGTGATTAAGGAAATATCTCTAAATTTACCTCAAAAGGAAAAAGCAGTATCAGTTGTGACCTTAAAAAATAAACTTTGCTTATACTTACTTATTATTTATGAATACAAATGACCTAGATCTTTAAAAACAAGTCATACCATCTGACATTTTGACCAACTACAGAAGTGGATTTTACAAGTAAGTTATAAGTCATGTGCAAAAGTCTCATGTTAATTCAAGCAGTAAGTTGGGTAACACTAGCTTCAATAATCCTATGATCATTATTTCAGTTTCAACTGCCCTCCATAAGGGGAGAGCTAATCATTATACATTTCTTAATGCTGCCATAATCAATGATCCATGAAAACATCCAAGACATTAATATCTCAAGAATGCAATTTCAATTGCAATGCCTACTAACCATAATGTATAATTCCTTGTTTTAATTATTCTTTTTAAACTCGAGAACAAAAAGCAGAGTTAATTTGAAGAATTTAAACTTCCAATGACTTTGATCAACTGGCTGCTCCAAGAAGAAATGCCTGGCTACCTAAATACATTTTTAAATAAACTGAGCAAAGCAGCAGGTAGGCTAAACGTCTACATCAATTCTACAAAGCATTCCTCCTGTAACAAACCAGGTGGCAAATAAGATGATTTTGCTTCCTTTTGAATATCTAGCCAAAAATGTTTAAATTTAATTTGACAGGCATGCTCAAAATATAGTCTCTGTAAGTAATCTGACTGCACCATAGAATCAGTGTGTAAACATGTAAAGAATTTATGAGTATTTAACCACTTACAACATTACAAGTGGTTAAATTTTCATTTTCTTCCTCTCCTTTGCACCCAGTTGATTTCAGAGGCACATAGTATCAGGATGCAAGGAAGAGAAAGCCCAGAACAGTGGTGAAAAGCTGAGTAACTCCTTGTTGGAAGATTCAAAAAGCCTGAAATAGCATAACTAATTTTCACATAATCAAATTAGAAGCCCTGCAGAAAATATTTAAGAGACCAAATGACATTACATGACATTCTGATGGATTAGTTTAGCCTTTAGTTAAACTAATCTAGACAGGGATGAAAATATCCATGAGACTATTTAATTGCATTAGGAAATGGGGAAAAAATGAAAACACCGAGTTGTAATGGTACAGCAAGCTTTGCTGAAAAGCAAAATGAATGGAATGCAAAAGCAGCTATTTGAAGAAATAATAAAATAATTTATAATGGTAATTTTATATTGTCATGTTCTAAATAAAATTCATTACCATGTTATTACAATTAAATCTATTTTTATTACATATAAGTAGAGATAAACCATTAAAAACTAAATAGTTGTAGTTTCAGCTAACATAGTGATTTATTTCATATACTAAGGTACTCATGAGACTATGTATGCCCTTTATAATTGCAAATTAAAATACCCTGAAAAGGAAACAGATTCATTTAGCAGTGATTTTATAATCCCACCTTTTTTTCTTCCTCTTTTCTTTTCTTTTCAACTTCTCTAAATCTTTTTTTGCTAGGTCTATAATTTCAATGGTTTCTTTGTCTGAGGATAGTATGGTAGGAGAAAAAGTTGATGATCCGCTGAAATATGGCGCTCTTGCTGTGGCTCTTGTCAAGTTTTTTCGAAGGTTCTCATTCACTGCTTCACTTTCTAATAATTTTGCCCTAGCAAATAAAAATATATTTAAATAGGGAGCATTTTTCTCTCTGGATAAAAATACATAACATAAATTGTACCACACTACCATTTCTTAAGTGTACAGCTCTGTAGCACTAAGCAAATCTATATTGTTCTGCAACCGTCGCCACCATCCATCTCCAGAAATTTTTTATCTTCCCATACTGAGACTCTATACCCATGAAATATTAACTTCCCCTTAGCCCCTCTACCTCAGCTCTGGCATCCATCATTCTACTTTCTGTCTCTATGAATCTGACTGCTCTAGCAATAAGGCAGGAACATTTTAAATGAGTTAGTCTGCATGCTAAAAAGTTTTCCAAAATGCATTTCATCATGGCTACAAGATAAGGATTTTTAAACTAAATAAAATTCTCACAAAAGAATAAAAATAATCATAAAAGAATGCTCACAAACATTAACATTTAACAATTTTTTCACATTTCCTGATTTAATAATTATACATTTGTAATCATAATACTCAAAAGAATTCTACATATTCAGATGCCAGTGGTAATTAGATTACTTGAATTCTGGCCAGTGGACATCAGTTGTCCTTGCTTGTAAACCTATTATTTAAACTGAAAAAATACACAAGCAGCATGCTCCCCTTAGTTTCAGTTCCTCATTCATCACACAATAGTGGCATTTCCAAAACTGTGAAAGGAATAATTTGTCAAATTTGCCCCAAACTGCTGACAGACATCTGGCTCCTGAATATAGCGTGGGAAAAGACAGTATCTCCAAGGAAACTTGAGTTTGATAATTGAAAAAATTCTTTTGTTTGCTCAAGCAGTCCTAATAATGACAGGAGAATAATGTACACACTGATCCTAACACATGAAGACATCAAACAATGAAATCCTAAAAGAGCCTAGACTATTGAGACTAAAAGGATTCAGAGTCCTCTAGGCCAATTCCCTTATTTCTATTTGACTTAAACCATCAAAAATACAATTATCTACTTACATATAATAGATTTTCAAGGTTAGTTTGGCACAACAGTGATTGAGACTGAAAAATAAGAAGAAAACACAACCTCTCTCTCTCTCAACACTATATTACTAAGCATCTTTGCCATATGTTCAAATATTTCAGAGAAAGATGCTAGATTATTTGCAACACTAAGCTCTGGAAGGCACAGTCAGCTCAGTGCTTTTCCATTGCCTACCAAAATTATTCATTCTACTCTTGAAATAGTCGAGACAGACGGGGTCTCACTATGTTGCCCAGGCTCATCTCAAGCTCCCAGCCTCAAGTGATCCTCCCACCGCAGCCTCCCAAGGTGTTGGGATTACAGGAATGAGCCACCCCACCTGGTCCTACACATTCTTTAATGAAACTGTTTTATTATATATGTGATACCATATGTGAGCAGAACAATTACAGTGTTTTTAGATGGTTAAATAGCTGTGTACAAACTTCTAGGTTAATTAAATGACTTCAAAATTGTTTTAGAGAAAATTCATATAAAAACTCAAAGTTAAAATTCATGATTATCAAACAATAGAAAAGTACAAACAATATATTATACTTTTCTATATTTTTAATTTCTAGCACAAAGCCTAGGTACCTAATAATGAATGCTAAGAATGAATGAAAATATAATAAATCAGCTAACCATAATGATCTATATTTTAATTGTCTCCTTTGTTATTATGTAATAAATAATGTAGGTATATTATTTTAAAATTTATGTTTTTTACATAATGTTAAAAGTCTGCATTTGGTAGGGGCATATCCAACGATTCTTTGATCCTAGTGCTGATAAAGGCCTTTTAGGGATTACCTCCACAAACTCCATATTAACAGGATCTACTTTTTGTATGGCCTACAGGGAGAACATCTCTCTTTCCCCATCTCTTTCTCTCTCTCTCTCTTCCCGTTCACTCACCCACCCACTTGGTACTTCCTGCATTTCATTTAATAAGAGACTAAAGAGTGAGGTATGAGGGGAAGTGTACAAACTTCTTTGGGAAGGAGTATACTGGGGGCTTGCATGCCAGCTGTCATTCATTGGATCTTGGACCATCAAGTCTATAAAAGCCCCCACCCTTCCCTTTGTAAAATTGAGATAAAAATATATACTTTTCTAGGATTGTTTTGAGAATCAACGATAAAATGAATTTAAAATTCCCCCGACTAATATGGTATTTAAAAAATAATAAGTATTCTTATCATAAAGTTGGAAATAATATAATCATTAACAGCATAGAGTTAAATAAGTGAATTACAACAAGACAGTACTATATGAAGCCATGCAAAAATCATTGTAGAAACTTTTTAACATTGAAAAATGTTCATAATATATTACTGCTTTTCAAAGAATAGATAGCAAAGCAAAATATACACTCTGATGTCATTTGTATTAGTATCCATTGGAAAAATATTAAAGAGATAGATCAAAATGTTAACATCAGTTCTTAGAATAATGGGAATACACATGATTTTAATTTTCTCTTACATTTTCCTATATTTTCAAAATGTTCTGCAAAATTTTTCATGCCCCAAAAAACACAAGGATTAATTAATTAGTGATTATTATTATTTCACAAGTAATGTGACATGTAAATTTATTAAAAGGTAACTACTATTCATTTACAATAAAATGATAAGATGAAATAGAAATATTCCCAAATGGCAATACAAACATAAATTTGCATTAAGTTTAAAGAGGTGCAAATAAATGTCTTCCTAAGATCTAATTTTGATAGAAATATAGGTTGAAGTAGGGTTTAGCAGGTAAAAACAGAACATGAGAATTTGGACCTAAATATTCGTAACACTTTATACCTTTATGACACCTTTATATTTAAGAACGTATATATACTATTATTTTATTTGAGCCCCATAATAACTCTCTGAAATTAGCAGGTATTATCTCATTTTTACAGATGAATAAACTAAAACTCAGAGATGTTAGGTAACTTGCCCAAGGTCATATACCTTATTAATAAATAGAAGCTTAAATTTCAATCCAGGTAATCCAATTTGAATTCAAGGTTCATTTATGCTTATCCCATATGTAAATTATAATCCTGGCATTCTAGAAGGCTACTCCCCAGGGGTGGAACACACCTAATTAAAGAGCCATCAGAGACAAGTTGAGAATCTGGAACAAGGTATTAACCTACACCAGGAAAGATTTGATCAGCAACTGAACTCAGGGCCAATGAGTAATCTCCGTTCTCTAAATGGCTTAAGGAAGGAATAGTCTTAACTCAAGACTGAAGAAGGAAGATATTAGATGCTGCTTTTAGCCACCAGAAGGAGTGGAAGTGATTCTGGTAGTTTTCTAGGAAATAAGGACACTAGTCAAGCAATTTGCCTAACAGTGACATAAAGCTGAGGTACAAACTTAAAATACAGAGTGGAGGAAAGGAAAGAGAGCATAAGAACTCGTATAGGCAATTGGCCTTAACAATTGGCAAGTGCCAAAGAAATAAAAGAGAAAAGAGAAGCAGCCTAAGAGCAGAAAGAGAAACTTCAAGAATTAAAAAACAGAGCTATTAGTTGTGTCTCAAGGAGTGGTAAAGATGGGGTCAACAAAATCAGGAAAGACTGGTCAAAGAACAAATTTTTAGCAGTAGGCAGGGAACAGTACTGTCAACATGGGGTAGAAACTGCAAGTCCAGGTTGGTTGCTGAGCAGAACCAGGATGCAGTGCCTCAAAGGCCTCTACCAAAAATGTGAAGCATGAAAAATTATATATATGTTATATGCATAACATATATAATATATATGTAATATGCATAGCATATATAATATATATGTACACAGACACATACACAGAATAAAATTATACTTGAATAACTATGTTGCCACATTGGGATGTGTTTTCATTTGTTTTTGCTTTTTGAAACATTTAAGAGATCCAGTGTGCCTTGTGGAGCCAGAAACAGTGGAGATAGTACTTGCCACAGTTTGAGAACCTCTAGAATATCCAGAGGAAGAGAAAGAGAACACAAATACAAGACAGGGTAACTGTGAAAGATGATCTCCTCCCGTTTGCTTATGTTCTGCAAATGGTAAGAAGAAGTGAGATTTGAACTACTTAGATGCTCCCCCATGGAGCTGACTGGAGTTTTCCTTCAAGAAAAAAATAGCTCAGTCATCATGGGAAACCATGGAACCTGAAAATACTATTGACTTAACCTTCTTTCCCAACCCTATTCCCCAAGTCTACCCCCTCCACATTCCTACACCAGGCATAGGCATCACTTAACTAAATTTTGTCATTCTGTTTACTATATGTGATGATTTATGTATGCTGCCCAACCTAGAGTGTGAACTCTTCATGTCATGCTTGCCCCCAGCCCAAGTCATGGTATTGACATATGCAAGTATGTGTGGCATGTTGTATGAAATGTGAATGGATGTACCACAGAGAGGCAGGCAAATTCGTAGGCATGCCATGATTTACATGTAAGAATAGCTGAAGATATAAAAGAGAACAGGAGATTCAAAAAATTGGAGATGACGTGTATATATTGATCTATTCCCAAGTGATGAGGGAAGAGGCATATGAAGAAAAGGCATCAAAGATAACTTCAGCAACATAAATTTTGCCTGTTTCATATGTCAAGTTATGTAAGCACCCAATATTGGGATATAGCAGTAAGAGTAGGAGAATAATATGGGAAAAGAAGGGAGGAAAAGAGCTTGGAATATGACATCAAGGGAAAGGTACGTAAACAGTCTCCTAAAGTTAACCTAACGAAAGGGCTGAAATATCACCATGGACAACTACTGAACAATAAGCCCAACAAATAGAAATATTATAACATTGCAAAATCCAAAACAAACATGTGCATTATATGTTACAGAACATGAACTATACCTGAGATCTTCGATTTCTTTTATATAACTATGAATCATATTACTAATCTCCTCATTTCCTTCCCCTGAAAGACAAAATATGAAATAAAAATTTCCTTTAAATTAAGACTTCAACAAAACAGGAGAAAAAAAAAGTCGGGAAACAAAACAATAATTTTTTAAAACACAATTCTTACAGCAAATTTTCCACCCTTTATTACATGAGCAGACCATAAGATAATATGATTACAAAGGGAATATTTTGTTTATATAAGAATTTATTATTTTTTGAAATTAGGTATTTAACTTAAAACCACAGACTGCATACAAAGAGACTGGCATTTCTATTTCAACTATGCTAGGTAATTAGTGAACACAAAGAATGTTCCCTGCCCTCCAGAAGTTAATCCCTTACTTATCCCACCCTACTCACATACCTGCTCTGGCAAGAACATGGTTGGCCTGATCACTAACAAGCTGTGTAATTCTGGACCTCAATGCATCAACCGTCTCTTGCATGGCTTTAATTCTTACACGCAGGTTATTATTTTCAGTCTGTAGCATAGCATTCTCATGAAACATGTCATTGATGCTTTCCACACCCTCTTCGTCAATTATTCTTTTACCCTAGTAAAGGAAAATAATGTCCTTGTTGGTTGAGGAGCCTTAAAAACACAAGAGTTTTGCTGAAGGATACTCTATAACTATACAATTCTCTAACCAAGAGCATTTTTATCTTACCAACCACAAGGCAAAAGAAATCCTTTCGCCTCTAGTAGAACACTCCACAATGCATTTGTTACTAAAGAAATCGATCAGCCAGGTGCAGTGGCTCATAACTGTAATCCCAGCACTTTGGGAGGCCAAAGTGGGCAGATCACCTGAAGTCAGGAGTTCAAGATCAGCCTGGCCAACATGGTGAAACCCCATCTCTAATAAAAATACAAAAATTAGCCAGGTGTGGTGGCGGGTGCCTATAATCCCAGCTACTCAAGAGTCTGAGGCAGGAGAATCATTTAACCCAGGAGGCAGAAGTTGCAGTGAGCCTAGATCACGCCACTGCACTCCAGCCTGGGTGATAGAGGGAGACTCCATCTCAAAAAAAAAAAAAAGAAAAATTGGGTAGCATAGCTTTTGAACAAACAGTTGTTAGGTTAGACTGAACATAGTTAAAGATTGTCCACAAGGAAAACTAGAGACTCCTACCTCCGAAAGGAAGGAGGACACTATTATGACAACCAAGAGATTCCAGAAACACGTATGTGTAAGGCATTATTGTGTTCAGAAAGTGCCAGCCTTAGATGTATCACAAAATGCAAAGTCAAACTTATTAGCTTACTGTTTTGTACTCCATGAGCTCCATCTGAAGTCGTGTGATTTCACTACGAAGTGCATTGATTTGCTGACTAGCTCTGTCCTGATTGACCATCACCTTATTCTTGATATTTCTAGCTCGATTAGCGTATTTCAGGGTGTTTAACGTTTCCATAAAGTCTCTGTCTGAAGGGCTGACACATGCTATCATGATTGTTTGGCTGAAAGTTACAAATAATAGTTAGGCTTACAGATAGAGGCATCTAAAATGCTAAAATAATCAATTTTAAACTCCTGACATTTGAATAGTATCTTCTCTTCAAGATACCAAAATATTGAGCAAATGTAAAAGCCCCTGTACTTTAAGACTACCTTAAAGAAAAAGATTTTGTTTACTTTGGGGAAATAAATTGATATTATTCACCTTTGACCTTGAGAAAGTATAAGCACATACATTTATTTCTTACCTTTCTGCTAAAAAGATTTGAAGCAGTGCACACAGTAATTCTAAAATTAAACTGACTACAATATATTACATTGAAAATCAAAAACCACTTATTTCATTATTTATTTATTCTTTCAGTATTTTAAAAATTTATTCTTAATCACCTGTATCCTGACTTTTGATGTCAGCAAAGAATTGTACACAAAATCCAATCACATCGAAACAAGAAGAGTACTTAGTATATTCTTGTGTTTCATTATATAAACTGTCATTTGTGATTGAATGATCAGAATTACAGTTTCTGGCCAGATTACATAGGAAAAGTGGGAAACATTACTTTATGGTCATGATAAATTGATTTAGCCACCAAAGATTAGGATAGTGAAATGCTAAGTACGCCCCAATTATTATGTTTGTAAATAAAGCAGACATGGAGATTCTAATAGACACTCACAAACTAAAAAATGTGCAGGAACTGCAATTAAGGAGCAGTCTACTTATCCTGGTAGAAAAATCAATGCCTATCAATCATAATCTTAGCCTCCTAGTCTCCTGCTTCCAATCTTTTCTTTCTACGATAATCTCAACACAGTACTCATAGGTACCCCTTGTCCCATTCCACACCTTTTTCCTACAACTCTTGCTTACCGTTACTGTTACTATTATTCAACAATCAACTAAGGTATCACCTAATCCAAGAACCAAATCCTCAGTTTGTCTGTACCCTTTCTGCCTCCTCACACCTTTTAGATATCTCTTTTGCATTCATTATATTATTATTATATGGAAATTTTGTAGACCCCCAAACTCTTGAGACTTTAGATTCCTAAAGGACAGGAATTATCAAGTTGTATTTATCAGCGTACTTCTAAACATACAACACAACATTTGAACCAATATTAGGTCATTCACAATTGTGATGTGTGTCATGTGTACATAATATTTACTGGGGGTCAGAAAGTTAAAATAATTCATGCCACTTTAGTTTTCTCTTTTGATAAAGAAAATAAGGTAATTCAGTAAGTGTGAGGATTATGGATGCTGATTAGAGAATAGGGCAACTTGAAGTGTGGTCCCCAGTCTAGCGCCAGTCTGCAGATTATTTTTACTTACGTAAAATTGGGGAAAATAAATTTATATTAGCCTTCTTTGACCCATAACATCTTGAGTAAGCACAGGTACATACATCCATTTCTTACTTATTTACAAAAAATGTTTAAAGTAATGCAGAAATTGCAAGTAAGCACTTTAGAAACTTCCACAACACTTGAACTTCCTGTAATCAATGACCTCCTCTCATTGAATATAGATCAGTTCAAGTGTTTTCAAACTCCCATGGTGAGTCGCAAATGGGGCAAGCTCTGTATGGTCATGCACAATATTAACCCACCACAAATTGGAAAGAAGGGAAGGACTCGCCTTTAACAAATATTTTGAGAAGTGCTGGGATCAAGGGCTTAAGAAGAATAGTGAAAGTCAGGAATTAGAGGAACTGGCAAGGATCAACTGTATAGGGAAAACGTCATATATTAAACAAAACCCAAAATATGTAAATTTCAAGAATGATTCTATTTATGAAAAACTCAAAGAAAATATTAAAGCTATTTATTTTAAAAGTTCACACAAAAACAATTCTGTTTTAAAGAGAACTATATCATTTAAATATTTTATTATATTGTATATATTTCTTACAAATTAAGTTATACTATACATCTTGAAGAAAATGTATCACAATGTTAGCAGTAGTTACTTCTAGGTATTAGAAATATGATTTTTTTTTTTTTTTGAGATGGAGTCTCACTCTGTCACCCAGACTGGAGTGCAGTGGCACAATCTCAGCTCACTGCAACCTCCACCTCCTGGGTTCAAGCAATTCTTCTGCCTCAGCCTCCCAAGTAGCTGGGACTACAGGTGCCCGCCACCATGCCCAGCTAATTTTTGTGTTTTTGTTAGTAGAAACAGGGTTTTGCCATGTTGGCCAGGCTGGTCTTGAACTTGTGACCTCAGGTGATCCGCCCACCTAGGCCTCAAAGTACTGGGATTACAGGTTTGAGCCGCTGTGCCCAGCTATAAATATAACTGATTTTTATTCATGCTTTATACTTTCCTGTATTTTCCAGAATTTTTGCCATAAACTGGTTACGATATTTATTAAACACTGTAAATGTAAAAAAGCCAGCTCGATTTTCTTAAAAGACACTAAATTATGCACATAAACATATGGAGCTTATTTTCAAAAATATCCTTGGTCTAATTTTTCTTTTAAGGTTAATTTGTATAAACTTCAAAAAATGAAGATATTTTGTTCTCCAAGGCTTACACAAAGTACAGTACTTTTGCGCTAGGAATGCAATCCTAAAATTTTAAGCAAAAATTGAGGCACATGAAGAAAGGAATTAGAAGGGGTCATCTCCTTTGAGGGGTTGCCACCCATTAAGGAAATGGGTGAGGAACATGAGACTATTTAGCTGTAGCCTAAAACTCAACAGAAATTCAAGACCCACAGTGAAAATATCTTATACCACTTACAAGGTAAGCAAACTTTCAAAAGTATTGAAGTTTTCAAGAGTTAAACTTGTAAGGGGAAGACATATATCATCTCTGCTTTGTTTTATAGTTAAGAAATAAATACAGGAGAAAGCTACAATTTAGAAAACCTGAAAAAATTTACACTTGGCTGAAAAAATGAAAATTTTTATTCTGTTATAATAAGACCCCTCTTGATACTGAAGATCAAACTGAAAATATGGAACACAAGAAATACATGATAGTGGAAGGAAAACTGCATCCATACATAGGACGTGTTGGAAGAGACATGAGTTAAGACAAATGCTAATAGTACATAAAAGGAAGAAACATAAAAATGACAATGTTATATTGTACAAAACAGAACTTTCTCTTTTTTTTTTTGAGACGGAGTCTCGGGCTGGAATGCAGTGGCACGATCTCCACTTACTGCAAGCTCCGCCTCCCGGGTTCACGCCATTCTCCTGCCTCAGCCTCCCGAGTAGCTGGAAGTACAGGTGCCCACCACCACGCCCGTCTAATTTTTTTGTATTTTTAGTGGAGACAGGGTTTCACCGTGTTAGCCAGGACGGTCTTGATCTCCTGACCTCATGATCTGCCCTCCTTGGCCTCCCAAGCTGCTGGGATTACAGGCATGAGCCACCGCACCTGGCCAAAACAGAACTTTATTTCTAAACCAAATGGGTTATAAACTTAAAAGGATTTAATATTATCCAAAATTATTTGGATAATAGTTGTTGATACGGTTTGGATCTGTGCCCTCGCACAAATCTCATGTCAAATTGTAATCCCCAATGTTGGAGGTGGGGCCTTGGTGGGAGATGATTAGATGTTGGGGGCAAATTTCCCTCTTGGAACTGTTCTCATGATAGAGTTCTCGGGGGATCTGGTTGTTTAAAAGTGTGTGGCACCTCCCTCTCCTTCCTCCTGCTCCAGCCCTGTAAAGTGCTCACTCCCCCTTTGCCTTCCCTCATGACTGTAAGTTTCCTGTGGCCTCACTAGAAGCCAAGCAGCTGCCAGAATCATGCTTCCTGTAGAGCCTACAGAACTGTGAGACAATTAAACCTCTTTTCTGTATAAATTACCCAGTCTCAGGTATTTATGGCAGTGCAAGAACGAACTAACACAGTTGTTCAAAAAGAAACCTTGGTAGTTTAAATACTAGATTTGTTGTATAGCATCTAATAATCTTTTCAGTAAATATGATGTTACACTATTGCAAACACTGTAAAATAAATTCACTGTGGTTGTTAGTAATTTGTTGAATTGTGCTATGATTGAATTTAAATGCCAAAAATGTTTCCATTTGTAAAGTCAACATGTTTACAGAGGGGAATACACTACCATAAAAAAAAAAAAAGCTGAAAAAACATATCAGAATGATGCAAGGTATGAGAAAGCAAGAATGTCAGTGATATTGGCAAAGTTAATAACCAGCCAACACTCTGTATTTCATTCAGTGGACATCAAGAAGATTTTTCCACATATAAAAAAAATTTGAATTTTTAGAAGACTTTGTAAAAAAGAAAGTACCAATAATATTTAAATTATTTTGTAATTACTTAGGAAACAGTATTTACTTTTTCAACAAAATTTTATTAGGTATATACTCTGTGCTAAGTACTTAAAACAGAAGCTATGATAAGAGAGAAAGTACACATACTATTGACTTCATATACAAGCTAAGTGACCTTGATTGAATTATTTAACCTCTCTAGATTTCATTTCCCTTATCTAGAAAATAGAATAATAATACCTACACCTCAAGGGATGCTAGAAGGATTATGTGAAATAACATACAAAATTATTCACACATTTGAGATCCTTAACAGTATAAGGATTAGCTCCTCATCCTATTAGTTTGCTTTATAATAAAAGTAGTTCTTATAAATCATCTTGCAAGCTTACTTAATAATGAATAATCAAAAGTCTGAGTAGAGGATAATCATCTATGCATACCTATTACCCCCGAGGGAATCCTGTAGTAGTCTTGTTAGCTTGGAATCTCTATAGGGGACATGTGTGGCCCTCTTGCTCTTGTCTCCCAAAGCACTTATTACATTGCCAAGTGCCAACTAAAAGAAAAAGAAAGACAGCAAAATGATACAAATTTACTAATTATAACAATTTTAAATAAAGAAAGCTTACAGAGAATAATATAGAGACATAATATAATTAAGAATATTTGTGTTTAGTTTTGTTTTACATTTGTAACCAACGCCACTGAAAATTTAGTACATATATATTAGTACTACATATAATACCATATGTATATATTAGTACTATAGTACTAATAGTACTAATTCTTTGAAATAGAAATAAGATTGACAACTTTAGTTATCCCTAGAATTATCAGAGCATCAAGTTACGTCCCCAGAAAATTGTCCATTCATGTTACACATTCTTCTCCTCAACTCAATGAAAAAATAAAATGTTTAGTTAGTTTAACAGTTTGATGCAAATTTTCGTTTTGCAATACAGTTCCCACGGGGAAAGAAAACCTTCTTTAATCACAACAAAAAAAATCAGTATTATTTCTCTGAACGAGGTATTCCTATGCAAGTATATCTATCCTTAGAAATACAGTAAGATGGGCTGGATGCGGTGTCTTACTCCTATAATCCCAGCACTTTGGGAGGCCAAGGCGGGGGAATCACCTGAGGTCAGGAGTTTGAGACCAACCTGACCAACATGGGGAAACCCCATCTCTACTGAAAACACAAAAATCAGCTAAGCGTGGTGGTGTGTGCCTGTAGTCCCAGCTACTTGGGAGGTTGAGGCAGGAGAATAGCTTGAACCTGGGAGGTGGAAGTTGCAGTGAGCTGGGATTGCACCATTGCATTCCAGCCTGGGCAACAGAGTGAGACCCCGCCTCAAAATAAATAAATAAATAAATTGAATAAATAAATAAATAAATACAATAATATATGTGTTAGCATCCAATTATTTAAAAACTAGTCAAATTACAGAACTCTGTAGTCACTCCTCCTGCCACCCTGCTGTTTTTCCTACTGTCACTGAATTATCACCTGCAAGATAAACATTATCCAAAATGTTGTTCACACTAGCCATCAGTAATGCAAACATCTATAACCATGACTTTGTTAGGAAAAATAGATCATGCAGGGAGTGGCAACAGGATCACGCTTTTTCATCATTCCCCCTTTCCAGAGCGGCTACTGTCATAAGCAATGGTAATACTGAAACTCTACTAGATATGTCTCAACATGCTTCAAGAGCCTAAAGAGGAAAACAAGGCAATGGCTTTTGTCTTTTCCTGACAACATAAATGTAAATACCACCATGATTACATCTCCTAAGAAACTCAAAACAATACAAAAAGTTCAGAATCCAGGCATGCCGTTTTACACAACATTCACCCACATGTTGGACCGTCAAGATGAGTATTGAAGTTGGAAGGTCTGGCTCTCTCTAATCAGCCTTGGTTGATAATTTTCCCATAGAAGGGTCATAATCATATAGGAGCAAATACTGGGGGGTGATTAATGGGAGGAAAGCAGACACCATACACTCTGAAACTGCCTTTGCAAAATTCATATCAGTGAGAAAAGTATGACAGTGAGGGAGATCTGACCTAATCCACTCCATCTTGCCTTTAATCTCTAAACTGCCCTTGTTCATTCCTATGCTGAGCTAACTAAAGGAGGAATTTATAGTTTAAAGAATTTTGAAAAGATGATAACAACCTTTTCCTGAAACAAACCTTCTTCTTCCCTGGGGACCAGCATGCCTTTGTAAAACTAACAAATTAGCCACAAGATTATTAGAAATTATGATTTAAGAGTCATGAAGCCTGAGGCCACGAGATTCCTAACCTCCCCAATTGCTCCTATGGATAAGATCACTATTGTAAAACCTAAGATTGGTGTTTGGATATTTTTTCAGACCCTGCATTCTGATGCACCAGCTGGCACCATGCAGACTGGTAATCTGGCTCAAGCAGTTCTGTAATCCCACCCAGGAACAGAAGACAGCAAGAACCCACTTAGACCCCATATGATTTCACCTCCACTCTCCACTCCCTTAGCCCCCTCATTCACCAAATTACACTTTAAAAACCGCAGTCTCTGAATTTTTGGAGAGACTAATTTGAGTAATAAAACTTCAGTCTTCTATTTAGCTGGCTCTGTGTGCATTAAACTTTTTCTCTATTGCAATTCTCCTGTCTTGATAAATCAGCTCTATCTGGGCAGCGGGCACAAAGAACCCCTTGGGTGGTTACAACTCTGATGCTATTGGTGTCACAGAAATTTAGAGATGTCATTACATTTGTGCAGGTACAAATATCCAGTTTTGTAATGAAGATAATAAGAACAAATTTAATACACAAAACTTTGCTCTAAAATATTTCCTTCCATGTAATGAAGCTTTATGCTAACTAAATCACAAGCAGTTTTCCAATCAAAATGTCACTAGGTAGCATGGTATTAAAGTTAGTTCTTAATATAATCAAGAAAAATTATCATTTTGAAACAATCATTACTAAAAAAAATTACGATTTCCAAAGTCAATAAAATGACTGTCACAAAATGTTATCAAAAGGCTACTTTGAAGGTCTTCACCCATGAAATAACTTAATATTAAATTTTGGGCCAAGTGCAGTGGCTCGCGACTGTAATCCCAGCACTTTGGGAGGCTGAGGTGAGTGAATCACATGAGCCCAGAAGTTTGAGACTAGCCTGGGCAATGTGGCAAAACCCCATCTCTACAAAAAATACAAAAATTATCCGGATGTGGTGGCGCTCGCCTGTGGTCCCAGCTTCTATGAAGTGGGAAGATCAATTGAGCCCATGAGGTCAAGGCTGCAGTGAGCCATGATTGCACCACTGTACTCCACAGTGGGTGACAGAGTGAGACCCTGTTTTAAAAAAAAAAAGATAAAAATAAATAAATAAATTGATTTTGACAGTATATTGTTAAATGTGGAAAGAATTTTTCAAATAATTTGTATATCTAATTTTCTGCACATATAAATTTTAGTACAACTAAATTTATACAAATGAAGAAAATCTGTAATATATAAAAAAGAAAAAAGCCTACAACATGAGGAGATTGGAGATTCAGTGCATTACTAATAACTGTTCTATAATTTTCATTTCTGAGTCCAGTGTCTGAAGGATTTCATATGGATATTATAAATTACAAAAGACAAAAGGACAATGGAAAAGCTCTGATATATTCTCAGCACAAAGCCTTAATCTTACAAGTCCACAGTTGATAGAAATGCCTTCTTTTGCCCTCTCGCCTGTAGCTCCAGTACGCTTCAGTCTTTCTGATCCTGCGAGATCAACAAAATGGAACTTTGCAGTCAGGGTTTCAAATTCATTCATCTGTGCTGATTCAGAAATAATTTTATTATCAGTTGCATTGTCCTGAAATTAAGAAAAATAATTGAAAATATTTTATTAATGTAACATTAAATATCCTCCTAACCTACCTTGCACTTATCCCATGTACACATATAGGCACAACCAAAGAAACAGGCATAAAGCCAACTAAATTCAAAAATGTCTGCTGGCAATTAGAAATTTAAAGTCAGAAAAAGCCTGGATGGTCAGAACTCAACTATTATCAACTGAGGCTTTGCTTATGCTAATGAAGGGAAACCTACAGCATATAATCCTCAAAAGCAAAGGGTCTCAGGTGATGACAGCTAACAACATATGGCCACAGCATGCTTTTTGGTTTTTCAGACATATATACAATTTTTTATTTCAAAATCTTACATGGCTGACCAGCTTCAACTTAAGTAGGATCAGAAGAGGAAATTAGAAAAAGGAATGACTAAATGAACTGAATTTGGCTCATATATATTCTCACAGAATTCATGTGTTTTTAGGGAGATAGAAATTGAAAGTTTAAGAAATTAGAATTAATAACTCACAGCATCTATTTGGGGACACACTCTGGTTTGACACACATGAATGGTAAAAATGGCATGTGAACGAGAGCTCTGAACATTCATCTGGGTACTGGCAGTTGTCCGGGATAACGCACCCAACTTCAAACACTGCATCATCTGAAAAAGGGGAAGAAACAAAGGACTTTACTTGAACAATAAACAAGATACTATATAATCCAAAGTCTGAGGTAATGGCTAAAACCCACCATGTTAGGGGATACAAAAGATGTGGAATTTCACATTATTAGTTTAGTTACAGGCACTTTTTGAGATGGACTTCTCAGTATAATAGTGTATTTTTTTTAAATAGAAGAAAACACTGAGATTCCATTGTTTGCCATTAGCTGACATTTGCAGCTTCCATTTCAAAACTGTTATAGTAGAATACTTTGGTACAAACTGGGCAATAACTTGAATTATTCAGGCTCTTCTCTATATTCCGTTAAAATTATTTTTTGTAATTTTTCTCAACAATCTCCCTCTAGGAGCCACGATACAGTTCTATATAGGCTAAAGCAAAAAGTAGAAAAGGATTGTGGTCTCATTCTTCACCATCAATTGTCTAACCCTCTTTCTCTAGCTATGAATGAAAACTATTCATAAATTGCCTTAGATTCTTTTGATGCTATGACAAATATGCTGACTTTATAATAATCCTGATATTTTTATACTAATATTCTGATTTTTAAAATGTGAGGAAAGAAGACCAGATCTTAATTCCATGTCATGCTTCAGAATATAAATTTCATATCTTGATCTTAAGCAGACTATCAGCAAAGCTCACTATTTAAATAAAGTCAACCATGCTCTGTTTTAACTACAATATAAATATTACCTCTGATTCTGTATTCACAGTACGTGTTGTAACGCCCACAGTATAAATTCCTCCAGTTGAATCTTCATGAATTCTTATATTTGATTTTTTACTTTTTGCATCAATATCACGAGTGGTATCAAATAAGTCAAGGACCTCTTCATTATAGAGCTATCAAAAAAAATTAGAAATCTAATTTTAGCAGAAATTGTCTGGGTAGTTGTCATAACAACACATTACATAATGATTCCTTCATACAGATTTTTAAAGTATTTCAAAATGACATATTTTTTCAAAATAACACATAAAAACGAATGAGGCTATTATTATAACAGTTATAAGTAAATGCCAGATTTATTTACAAAAGTAAAAACAGTAAGTGACTTAATCATGACTAATGGGTTGAGGACTAGCTAAAATGATCTACTTTGCAAGAGATAATCAAATATTTACAAATACAAGCAAACCCTAGAAACATGTGCCAAATGTAGACAAATCTTAAGCTTCAGAATATTTAAAGAATTTTTACTACTTGAGCTAAAAACATATTTCCTATTTCCCTGAAACCTTTCTTAACGTGTTGAAAAATTAACACTTAGCATGTTTGCAAGGTCAGCAACAATATTAGTGTTCCTGTATCAATAGTGTCTGAAAAAACCCAGATACTTCCTTAGAAGAGAATACACACACCTATTTTTCTATCAATAAGTTTTAAAGTTACAATGCCTAACAACATTTTGGAGGGTGAAAGGGAAGATGGAATAACACTGTTTCTTTTCTTTTTCTACCATCATTTACTTTCCTTAGGAATACATAGTTATATTCTCTTTGGTTTTTACTAAATAAGAATATCCATTAAGACCAGCAGTAAAAAAAAAAAAGAAACTGATATTAATTTTTCTATGTTGTGCTACATAATGCTGAGGAAAATGTTTCATCAATGATGAAAACAACTAGCTCATGGATCAGGTAATTTAGACTAAATTCTCTTTGCACCAAGAACCTAGAATTATGCCACTGTCCACCAAAGTTCAATATTGCTCAAATCCTAGATGACCTCTTAGTGTTACTTTCCTTCTACTATGCTAGACAGCCTAAATTAATCCAAATCCACCACAACCTTTGGACATTATACCAAAACATCTGTCTACCTATGCAAAGATAACAATTTCTTCAGCCAGATAAGTGCTACAACCTCAGACCTATTATTTCTCACATACTTCCCCTACTTTTGGCCTTAGTCATTAAGTTCCCACCACTTTGTAAGCCTGTCTAAATTACAACAGTAATTAACCTTTATCTATTGATAAAAATAAGTTCCTGGCTGGGCTCATACCTGTAACCCCAGCACTTTGGGAGGCAGAGGCGAGTGAATAGCTTGAGGCCAGGAGTTCGAGACCAGCCTGGGCAACATGTCGAAACCCCATCTCTACTAAAATTACAAAAAATTAGCCAGGTGTGGTGGTGTATGCCTGTAGTCCCAGGTACTCAGGAGGCTGGGGCACAAGAATCACTTGAACCCAGGAGGCAGGGGCTGCAATGAGCCAAAATGGTGCCATTACACTCCAACCTGGGTGACAGAATGAGACTCTATCTCCAAAAAAAAGGGGGTGGTTCTTAAATAAACAATATTAATTGTTCTTTTATCCTATGGATATTGGTCAAGTGTTTATAATCTTAAACTCAAACATCACTTACTACAAGTAAGGAAAACTATCTAATGTTAATTTACTCAAACAACATTTATTGAGTACTATCTTCAAAGCACTGTACTTGAAGCCAACAGTATAAAATCATAAACACGATCTATAAGAACAAAATTTAAAATAAATTAATGCCAAAATTGGGTTATTACCTCTAAGAATTGGGCATTCACTTTAAAATCTGGAGGAGGAAGCCCATTTTTAATTGCTATGTGTTTTTTTTCTTCAATACTCTTAAAAAGGTGTTTAACAGCTCGAGAAATAATACCCTGTTCTTCCTCAACAATGTTAACATCAAATCCTGTTCCCATTGTGTATGTTTTACCAGCTCCAGTCTAAACAAAAGAACAGAGAAAGATTAGTGTTCAACCTTAATATAACCTTAAGAAACAAAAATGAAAGCGCAACTGAATTAACATTTCTGAAAAGTTTCAACTCCTATGAAAATAATATGACACTTACTTGTCCATAAGCAAAAACTGTAGCATTGTATCCTTCAAAGCAACCTTCAATTAGTTTTTCTATACATTGAATGTAGATCTGCTCTTGCTGGGAGTCAATGTCAAATACATAGTCAAAAGTAAAAGCCTTATCTTTCCCTAGGAAGACCTGAGGCTCTCCTGGTGTGACAGATGTACAAATATGGCATCCTTCAATCTTCTCTTTGGCAAGCTGTGGTCTTATTCTGTGAGAAATAATCAGAAAAGAAAAAAATATAATAAATGGCAAAAAAACCTCAAAAAATAGGACTTAAAAACTCTTGGCCAAATCTTTTTTAAAACTCTCATGTAATTACCTAATGCTTATTCAGTTGAAAAGTTTAAATAAATTGAATTATAATGAATCAATTTCAGTATATGAGATGACTTTCTTAATCCCAATGAGTTACTTAACAATCTCCCAAAATCATGAACAAAGTAAAATCCATCTTAAAATTAGATACTTATCCAAGTGGATACTTTTCCTCTACTCTGTAAGAGGTAGACACTCAGTCCAATAAATTCTGCTGCCAAAATGCTATTTGCTATTATTATTGTTTTAGATTTTTTTCTCTGTATTTCCAGTGATGATAGTATGGAAAAATAAAAAAGCAAGGACATTTATTTATCTTAATGTCTTGATGCCCTTGACTCGTCTTTTTTGCTAACTCTTCACCAGTGGTTTCTGAACCTATTTGACCATTATGTTCTATCAGCGTAACATATTAAGCCTATTCCCACAATATATATGTATATATATATTCATTTATAAATAATATTCATGTTCTACTATATAGATTTGTCATATATTGAAATACTGTCATCTCTCAGTATCCATGAAAGATTGGTTTCACAACTCCCCATGGATACCAAAATCCACAGATGTTCAAGTCCTTGACATAAAATTATGTAGTATTTGCATATAACTTACACACTTATTCTCCTGTATACTTTAAATCATCTCCAGATCACTTATAATACCTAATACAATGTTAATAATATGTAAATAGTTGTTATACTGCATTATTTAGAGAATAATAAGAAAAGAAAGTCTGTACATATCTAGTACAGATGTAAAAATCCATTATTTTTTCTGAATATTTTCAATCCACAGTCAGTTGAATCTATGGTTGTGGAACCCCTGAATATGGAGAGTCGACTGTGTATACAAAAGCAGAATTTTAAAAAGAAATAAATTAAAAATAAATATAAGTGAAAGTTCTAATATCTTCTCTCCAAAACTTAGTGAATTATTATGAGTTGCCTTTCCTCCACTTGGAAGACCACTGTACTACACACACCCCACATCCTCACACATCCACTTGAATCCAACACCATCCTACCTGTCTTCTCTCTCAAATTTCAAAACCTATTTCCAAAGAAGAAAAGTAAATATGAAGATATGTTCATAACAGAACAAACCAAAGTACAGTCCTATTCTACAGGCTCTATAAACAGGACAGACTATTCTGGAATATACACCACCCACTTACTGTACCAAAGTTTTTAAAGAGATTCCCTACTTGCCATGTAGAAAGAGAAGCAGTTTAAGGAAGAAAGGCAAGACAACCACAGATGAAAAATATAAAATGAGGCCAGGCACAGTGACACGCCTGTAATCCCAGGACTTTGGGAGGCCGATAGCTTGAGGTCAGGAGTTTCAGACCAGCCTGGCCAACATGGTGAAACCCAGTCTCTGCTAAAAATACAAAAGTTAGCCCAAAATGGTGGTGCCGCCTGTAATCCCAGCTACTCGAGAGGCAGAGGCAGGAGAATCGCTTGAACCCAGGAGGTGAAGGTTGCAGTGAGCCAAGACAGCACCACTGCACTCCAGCCTGGGCGACAGAGTGAGTGAGAATCCGTCTCAAAAAAAAAAAAAAAAAAGAGAGAAAAATATAAAATGATAAAGACAGGTCAAGGAACAGATTTTAAAGGAATCTGGTCTCATAGCCTTATTTTCTGAAATTTAAAAAAAAAAAAATCTCAGGTCAATAGAGGTAAAATAGAGGTAAAACAAGTTCATCTATTTATTAGAGACAAAGCCAAGCCCAAGTCCAGATCCCCTAAGTCTAACTCTTTCCAGTTCATTAAAATAAAAGGTCAACAAGAAGAACAGGAATGACAATAGACAGAAAGGATTGAATTTCTGCAAACCTGGTTTTCTAAAATAGAATTTTGTATGCCTCAAAAACATCTCATGTAAATAATATGTCAAGTAAAGAATATGCAACTATTTTTTCTCCTCTATGGTACTGGTATTTTTCTTTAATAAAGTCTTCAGCTTTGTTTGCTGTAATGGAATGTACTAGTCAATGTGGAGCTGTCCAGGTAATGAGGCAAGAGCAATGGAATGGCCAGTAGCAGACCTGAGTTTTACTACTTGTCACTCCATAGGTATCATGTGGTCTTCTCTCAGAGCACCAGCTTCCTCAACTGTGGAGGAAAACTATAATTTCCAAGATTCCTTTTAGATCTAATACTACTTAACTGTAGATACTGTATTATAGAAAAGGGAAAGATGGAAATCACATTGTGTACTGTAATACGTATTAAATGATATTATAACAAACAAAGAATTTGTTGTAATTTCTTGTAGCTATGCACATAGACAATAAAAACAGCCATGGTAGTAGCAGCTTTGGCTTTCTGGTTCCACATAACCTAGATGAGTGGTGTTTCTCTAAATTAATAATTTTTTGTTTCCAAACTCCTCTTCTCCCACCACATTACATTTCACTACAGCAACAGCCCCAATCCTCTTTAGGAAAAATCACCATCTTGATTGTTGCCACGCCAGAAATAGAAGAGTCAGAAACAACCTCAATTCCATGTCAATTCCTCCCTCTCCCCTATTCCACCTATCTAATCTAAGAGCTATTCTCTCTGAAATACTTCAGCCTGCCAAGTTATTTCCTCCCCCATCAACACCACCCAAATGAAGGCCATCATTACCTCTTACTTAGAATATTGCAAAAGTCTTCTAACCAGTCTTCCTGTGTCAACTCTTGCCCTCACCAACCTGTTCCACACACTGTAATATGAGTAATTTGTAAAACAGGAAGTTGGTGAGCTCACTACCCTGCATAAAACCCTTCAGTGCACCTCTAAATCCCTCTGCTTTGCCATGCTACATCTTTGCATTAAAGGATTTTCACTAGTAGCCGTGGTGATGGTTTATTTTAAGCAGTTTCACTACCAGCTATGCTCTCTCTTGTTTCTATGCCTCCAATTTACATTATTCCCTTTTCCTAGACACTCTTCTCCACCCTTTCCATTCCCAACTCCTTTACCTGCCTGAACATTTTTGTTTCAATATCACTTGTTTTGGGAGCTCACACAAACTCCGCATTTCAACATGAAGTCCTGTCTGCGCTCAGGCTGTTCTCTCTCCTGAAAGCTACCTCATTAACTCCAAGTCTCTGCTTTTTCTACCAGCTTTACGGCTGCTATACTACTCTTGAAACTTAACAAATCCCACGTAATAAAAAAGATAAAAATAATAAACACAACACTCTAATGAAAACGAGTACTGGGCTACTACTTAATATCAGTGTGCTATTAATTTTAGGTAAATGATTATAACCATAGGCTAACTTATTTGGCTATTAAGATACTTTAAATTTCATTTCAACATAACAAAGAAAAACTAGGTGCCATTTGAACTGCAGATATGATAGCCAATTTTAGAACGCTAATGTCACTCAGAATGTCTTTAACTTATTCTCTTAACCTCTACTCATCTGGTTATTATTCCTGCTAATGGCAAGGAGGATTCTGTTTGAAGCATGGATGATGCCCAATTTCATCCATTTGCATGGGTGGAGGAGAGAGAGTGGTTTTAAAAGCCAACAAGATGGGTGAAAACTTTTCCACTGGATCCAAGCAATGGCAATTTTCCAGCAGGTCTGAGAAAGTC